>NW_027522029.1:0-37396 GCF_052094955.1 Ictidomys tridecemlineatus
AGATTTCAGGCAACTCGTAGTTTTTTGGAAGCTTGGCAGGCCTTTCCATGAAAGTGATTCTCGCCAGTCTCTGCTTAGGGCTACATCAACAGCAAACAAACCATAGATATAGAACTTGAAACTGCTTTATTGTGTCAAGTTTCAAAGAGCTAGCAAAAACCGTGTTTGATTTAGAGTTCCAAATACATGTATCCCTACAGGAGAAAACAGAGTGAACCTCAAAATGAAACCGGTTACTGCCAACGAAAGGTTTAACCTAGAAGAACGAAATTTGGCGAGCCAAGTGGGATTGGTGTACTGATCATTACCTGAAAGTTTCATCAAGATTGGGTGAAAAAGTGTGTGCTGAGATTTCAGGCATCTCTTAGTTTTTTGGAAGCTTGGCAGGCCCGTTCCATGAAAGTGATTCTCGGCAGTCTCTGCTTAGGGCTACATCAACAGCAAACAAACCATAGAGATAGAACTTGAAACTGCTTTATTTTTTCAAGTTTCAAAGAGCTAGCACAAACCGTGTTTGATTTAGAGTTCCAAATACATGTATCCCTATAGGAGAAAACAGAGTGAAACCTCAAAATGAAACCGGTTACTGCCAACGGACGGTTTTACCTAGAAGAACGAAATTTGGCACGCCAAGTGGGATTGGTGTACTGATCATTACCTGAAAGGTTCATCAAGATTGGGTGAAAAAGTGTGTGCTGAGATTTCAGGCAACTCGTAGTTTTTTGGAAGCTTGGCAGGCCCTTTCCATGAAAGTGATTCTCGCCAGTCTCTGCTTAGGGCTACATCAACAGCAAACAAACCATAGAGATAGAACTTGAAACTGCTTTGTTGTGTCAAGTTTCAAAGAGCTAGCAGAAACCGTGTTTGATTTAGAGTTCCAAATACATGTATCCCTATAGGAGAAAATAGAGTGAAACCTCAAAATGAAACCGGTTACTGCCAACGAACGGTTTAACCTAGAAGTACTAAATTTGGCGAGCCAAGTGGGATTGGTGTACTGATCATTACCTGAAAGTTTCATCAAGATTGGGTGAAAAAGTGTTTGCTGAGATTTCAGGCAACTCGTAGTTATTTGGAAGCTTGGCAGGCCCTTTCCATGAAAGTGATTCTCGCCAGTCTCTGCTTAGGGCTACATCAACAGCAAACAAACCATAGAGATAGAACTTGAAACTGCTTTATTGTGTCAAGTTTCAAAGAGCTAGCACAAACCGTGTTTGATTTAGAGTTCCAAATACATGTATCCCTATAGGAGAAAACAGAGTGAAACCTCAAAATGAAACCGGTTACTGCCAAGGAACGGTTTAACCTAGAAGAACGAAATTTGGCGAGCCAAGTGGGATTGGTGTACTGATCATTACCTGAAAGTTTTCATCAAGATTGGGTGAAAAACTGTGTGCTGAGATTTCAGGCAACTCGTAGTTTTTGGAAGCTTGGCAGGCCCTTTCCATGAAAGTGATTCTCACCAGTCTCTGCTTAGGGCTACATCAACAGCAACAAACCATAGAGTTAGAACTTGAAACTGCTTTATTGTGTCAAGTTTCAAAGAGATAGAACAAACCGTGTTTGATTTAGAGTTCCAAATACATGTATCCCTATAGGAGAAAACAGAGTGAAACCTCAAAATGAAACCGGTTACTGCCAACGAACGGTTTAACCTAGAAGTACTAAATTTGGCGAGCCAAGTAAGATTGGTGTACTGATCATTACCTGAAAGTTTCATCAAATTGGGTGAAAAAGTGTTTGCTGAGATTTCAGGCAACTCGTAGTTTTTTGGAAGCTTGGCAGGCCCTTTCCATGAAAGTGATTCTCGCCAGTCTCTGCTTAGGGCTACATCAACAGCAAACAAACCATAGAGATAGAACTTGAAACTGCTTTATTGTGTCAAGTTTCAAAGAGCTAGCACAAACCGTGTTTGATTTAGAGTTCCAAATACATGTATCCCTATAGGAGAAAACAGAGTGAAACCTCAAAATGAAACCGGTTACTGCCAATGAACGGTTTAACCTAGAAGTACTAAATTTGGCGAGCCAAGTGGGATTGGTGTACAGATCATTACCTGAAAGTTTCATCCAGATTGGGTGAAAAAGTGTTTTCTAGATTTCAGGCAACTCGTAGTTTTTTGGAAGCGGCAGGCCCTTTCCATGAAAGTGATTCTCGCCATTCTCTGCTTAGGGCTACATCAACAGCAAACAAACCATAGAGATAGAACTTGAAACTGCTTTATTGTCTCAAGTTTCAAAAAGCTAGCACAAACCGTGTTTGATTTAGAGTTCCAAATACATGTATCCCTATAGGAGAAAACAGAGTGAAACCTCAAAATGAAACCGGTTACTGCCAACGAACGCTTTAACCTAGAAGAACGAAATTTGGCGAGCCAAGTGGGATTGCTGTACTGATCATTACCTGAAAGTTTCATCAAGATTGGGTGAAAAAGTGTTTGCTGAGATTTCAGGCAAGTCGTAGTTTTTTGGAAGTTTGGCAGGCCCTTTAGATGAAAGTCAGTCTTGCCAGTCTCTGCTTAGGGCTACATCAACAGCAAACAAACCATAGAGATAGAACTTGAAACTGCTTTATTGTGTCAAGTTTCAAAGAGCTAGCACAAACCCGTGTTTGATTTAGAGTTCCAAATACATGTGTCCCTATAGGAGAAAACAGAGTGAAACCTCAAAATGAAACCGGTTACTGCCAACGAACGGTTTAACCTAGAAGTACTAAATTTGGCGAGCCAAGTAAGATTGGTGTACTGATCATTACCTGAAAGTTTCATCAAGATTGGTTGAAAAAGTTTTTGCTGAGATTTCAGGCAACTCGTAGTTTTTTGAAAGCTTGGCAGGCCTTTTCCATGAAAGTGATTCTCGCCAGTCTCTGCTTAGGGCTACATCAACAGCAAACAAACCATAGAGATAGAGCTTGAAACTGCTTTATTTGTGTCAAGTTTCAAAGAGCTAGCACAAACCGTGTTTAATTTAGAGTTCCAAATACATGTATCCCTATAGGAGAAAACAGAGTGAAACCTCAAAATGAAACCGGTTACTGCCAATGAACGGTTTAACCTAGGAGAACGAAATTTGTCGAGCCAAGTGGGATTGGTGTACTAATCATTACCTGAAAGTTTCATCAAGATTGGGTGAAAAAGTGTGTGCTAAGATTTCAGGGAACTCGTAGTTTTTTGGAAGCTTGGCAGGCCCTTTCCATAAAAGTGATTCTCGCCAGTCTCTGCTTAGGGCTACATCATCAGCAAACAAACCATAGAGATAGAACTTGAAACTGCTTTATTGTGTCAAGTTTCAAAGAGCTAGCACAAACCGTGTTTGATTTAGAGTTCCAAATACATGTATCCCTATAGGAGAAAACAGAGTGAAACCTCAAAATGAAACCGGTTACTGCCAACGAACGGTTTAACCTAGAAGAAGGAAATTTGGCGAGCCAAGTGGGATTGGTGTACTGATCATTACCTGAAAGTTTCATCAAGATTGGTTGAAAAAGTGTGTGCTGAGATTTCAGGCAACTCGTAGTTTTTTGGAAGCTTGGCAGGCCCTTTCATTGAAAGTGATTCTCGCCAGTCTCTGCTTAGGGCTCCATCAACAGCAAAGAAACCATAGAGATAGAACTTGAAACTGCTTTATTGTGTCAAGTTTCAAAGAGCTAGCACAAACCGTGTTTGATTTAGAGTTCCAAATACATGTATCCCTATAGGAGAAAACAGAATGAAACCTCAAAATGAAACCGGTTACTGCCAAGGAACGGTTTAACCTAGAAGAACGAAATTTGGCGAGCCAAGTGGGATTGGTGTACTGATCATTACCTGAAAGTTTCATCAAGATTGGGTGAAAAAGTGTGTGCTGAGATTTCAGGCAACTCGTAGTTTTTTGGAAGCTTGGCAGGCCCTTTTCCATGAAAGTGATTCTCCCCAGTCTCTGCTTAGGCTACATCAACAGCAACAAATCATAGAGATAGAACTTGAAACTGCTTTATTGTGTCAAGTTTCAAAGAGCTAGCAGAAACCGTGTTTGATTTAGAGTTCCAAATACATGTATCCCTATAGGAGAAAACAGATTGAAACCTCAAAATAAAACCGGTTACTGCCAACGAACGGTTTAACCTAGAAGTACTAAATTTGGCGAGCCAAGTAAGATTGGTGTACTGATCATTACCTGAAAGTTTCATCAAGATTGGGTGAAAAAGTGTTTGCTGAGATTTCAGGCAACTCGTAGTTTTTTGGAAGCTTGGCAGGCCCTTTCCATGAAAGTGATTCTCGCCAGTCTCTGCTTAGGGCTACATCAACAGCAAACAAACCATAGATATAGAACTTGAAACTGCTTTATTGTGTCAAGTTTCAAAGAGCTAGCAAAAACCGTGTTTGATTTAGAGTTCCAAATACATGTATCCCTACAGGAGAAAACAGAGTGAAACCTCAAAATGAAACCGGTTACTGCCAACGAAAGGTTTAACCTAGAAGAACGAAATTTGGCGAGCCAAGTGGGATTGGTGTACTGATCATTACCTGAAAGTTTCATCAAGATTGGGTGAAAAAGTGTGTGCTGAGATTTCAGGCATCTCTTAGTTTTTTGGAAGCTTGGCAGGCCCGTTCCATGAAAGTGATTCTCGGCAGTCTCTGCTTAGGGCTACATCAACAGCAAACAAACCATAGAGATAGAACTTGAAACTGCTTTATTTTTTCAAGTTTCAAAGAGCTAGCACAAACCGTGTTTGATTTAGAGTTCCAAATACATGTATCCCTATAGGAGAAAACAGAGTGAAACCTCAAAATGAAACCGGTTACTGCCAACGGACGGTTTTACCTAGAAGAACGAAATTTGGCACGCCAAGTGGGATTGGTGTACTGATCATTACCTGAAAGGTTCATCAAGATTGGGTGAAAAAGTGTGTGCTGAGATTTCAGGCAACTCGTAGTTTTTTGGAAGCTTGGCAGGCCCTTTCCATGAAAGTGATTCTCGCCAGTCTCTGCTTAGGGCTACATCAACAGCAAACAAACCATAGAGATAGAACTTGAAACTGCTTTGTTGTGTCAAGTTTCAAAGAGCTAGCAGAAACCGTGTTTGATTTAGAGTTCCAAATACATGTATCCCTATAGGAGAAAATAGAGTGAAACCTCAAAATGAAACCGGTTACTGCCAACGAACGGTTTAACCTAGAAGTACTAAATTTGGCGAGCCAAGTGGGATTGGTGTACTGATCATTACCTGAAAGTTTCATCAAGATTGGGTGAAAAAGTGTTTGCTGAGATTTCAGGCAACTCGTAGTTATTTGGAAGCTTGGCAGGCCCTTTCCATGAAAGTGATTCTCGCCAGTCTCTGCTTAGGGCTACATCAACAGCAAACAAACCATAGAGATAGAACTTGAAACTGCTTTATTGTGTCAAGTTTCAAAGAGCTAGCCAAACCGTGTTTGATTTAGAGTTCCAAATACATGTATCCCTATAGGAGAAAACAGAGTGAAACCTCAAAATGAAACCGGATACTGCCAACGAATGGTTTAACCTAGAAGATCGAAATTTGGCGAGCCAAGTGGGATTGGTGTACTGATCATTACTTGAAAGTTTCATCAAGATTGGGTGAAAAAGTGTGTGCTGAGATTTCAGGCAACTCGTAGTTTTTTGGAAGCTTGGCAGGCGCTTTCCATGAAAGTGATTCTCGCCAGTCTCTGCTTAGGGCTACATCAACAGCAAACAAACCATAGAGATAGAACTTGAAACTGCTTTATTGTGTCAAGTTTCAAAGAGCTAGCACAAACCGTGTTTGATTTAGAGTTCCAAATACATGTATCCCTATAGGAAAAAACAGAGTGAAACCTCAAAATGAAACCGGTTACTGCCAAGGAACGGTTTAACCTAGAAGAACGAAATTTGGCGAGCCAAGTGGGATTGGTGTACTGATCATTACCTGAAAGTTTCATCAAGATTGGGTGAAAAAGTGTGTGCTGCGATTTCAGGAAACTCGTAGTTTTTTGGAAGCTTGGCAGGCCCTTTCCATGAAAGTGATTCTCGCCAGTCTCTCCTTAAGGCTACATCAACAGCAAACAAACCATAGAGATAGATCTTGAAACTGCTTTATTGTGTCAAGTTTCAAAGAGGTAGCACAAACCGTGTTTGATTTAGAGTTCCAAATACATGTATCCCTATAGGAGAAAACAGAGTGAAACCTCAAAATGAAACCGGTTACTGCCAACGAACGGTTTAACCTAGAAGTACTAAATTTGGCGAGCCAAGTAAGATTGGTGTACTGATCATTACCTGATAGTTTCATCAAGATTGGGTGAAAAAGTGTGTGCTGAGATTTCAGGCAACTCGTAGTTTTTTGGAAGCTTGGCAGGCCTTTTCCATGAAAGTGATTCTCGCCAGTCTCCGCTTAGGGCTACATCAACAGCAAACAAACCATAGAGATAGAACTTGAAACTGCTTTATTGTGTCAAGTTTCAAAGAGCTGGCACAAACCGTGTTTGATTTAGAGTTCCAAATACATGTATCCCTATAGGAGAAAACACAGTGAAACCTCAAAATGAAACCGGTTACTGCCAAGGAACGGTTTAACCTAGAAGAACGAAATTTGGCGAGCCAAGTGGGATTGGTGTACTGATCATTACCTGAAAGTTTCATCAAGATTGGGTGAAAAAGTGTGTGCTGAGATTTCAGGCAAGTCGTAGTTTTTTGGAAGTTTGGCAGGCCCTTTAGATGAAAGTCATTCTCGCCAGTCTCTGCTTAGGGCTACATCAACAGCAAACAAACCATAGAGATAGAACTTGAAACTGCTTTATTGTGTCAAGTTTCAAAGAGCTAGCACAAACCGTGTTTAATTTAGAGTTCCAAATACATGTATCCCTATAGGAGAAAACAGAGTGAAACCTCAAAATGAAACCGGTTACTGCCAACGAACGGTTTAACCTAGAAGAAGGAAATTTGGCGAGGCAAGTGGGATTGGTGTACTGATCATTACCTGAAAGTTTCATCAAATTGGGTGAAAAAGTGTTTGCTGATATTTCAGGCAACTCGTAGTTTTTTGGAAGCTTGGCAGGCCCTTTCCATGAAAGTGATTCTCGCCAGTCTCTGCTTAGGGCTACATCAACAGCAAACAAACCATAGAGATAGAACTTGAAACTGCTTTATTGTGTCAAGTTTCAAAGAGCTAGCACAAACCGTGTTTGATTTAGAGTTCCAAATACATGTATCCCTATAGGAGAAAACAGAGTGAAACCTCAAAATGAAACCGGTTACTGCCAATGAACGGTTTAACCTAGAAGTACTAAATTTGGCGAGCCAAGTGGGATTGGTGTACAGATCATTACCTGAAAGTTTCATCCAGATTGGGTGAAAAAGTGTTTTCTAGATTTCAGGCAACTCGTAGTTTTTTGGAAGCGGCAGGCCCTTTCCATGAAAGTGATTCTCGCCATTCTCTGCTTAGGGCTACATCAACAGCAAACAAACCATAGAGATAGAACTTGAAACTGCTTTATTGTCTCAAGTTTCAAAAAGCTAGCACAAACCGTGTTTGATTTAGAGTTCCAAATACATGTATCCCTATAGGAGAAAACAGAGTGAAACCTCAAAATGAAACCGGTTACTGCCAACGAACGCTTTAACCTAGAAGAACGAAATTTGGCGAGCCAAGTGGGATTGGTGTACTGATCATTACCTGAAAGTTTCATCAAGATTGGGTGAAAAAGTGTTTGCTGAGATTTCAGGCAAGTCGTAGTTTTTTGGAAGTTTGGCAGGCCCTTTAGATGAAAGTCAGTCTCGCCAGTCTCTGCTTAGGGCTACATCAACAGCAAACAAACCATAGAGATAGAACTTGAAACTGCTTTATTGTGTCAAGTTTCAAAGAGCTAGCACAAACCGTGTTTGATTTAGAGTTCCAAATACATGTGTCCCTATAGGAGAAAACAGAGTGAAACCTCAAAATGAAACCGGTTACTGCCAACGAACGGTTTAACCTAGAAGTACTAAATTTGGCAAGCCAAGTAAGATTGGTGTACTGATCATTACCTGAAAGTTTCATCAAGATTGGTTGAAAAAGTTTTTGCTGAGATTTCAGGCAACTCGTAGTTTTTTGAAAGCTTGGCAGGCCTTTTCCATGAAAGTGATTCTCGCCAGTCTCTGCTTAGGGCTACATCAACAGCAAACAAACCATAGAGATAGAGCTTGAAACTGCTTTATTGTGTCAAGTTTCAAAGAGCTAGCACAAACCGTGTTTAATTTAGAGTTCCAAATACATGTATCCCTATAGGAGAAAACAGAGTGAAACCTCAAAATGAAACCGGTTACTGCCAATGAACGGTTTAACCTAGGAGAACGAAATTTGTCGAGCCAAGTGGGATTGGTGTACTAATCATTACCTGAAAGTTTCATCAAGATTGGGTGAAAAAGTGTGTGCTAAGATTTCAGGGAACTCGTAGTTTTTTGGAAGCTTGGCAGGCCCTTTCCATAAAAGTGATTCTCGCCAGTCTCTGCTTAGGGCTACATCATCAGCAAACAAACCATAGAGATAGAACTTGAAACTGCTTTATTGTGTCAAGTTTCAAAGAGCTAGCACAAACCGTGTTTGATTTAGAGTTCCAAATACATGTATCCCTATAGGAGAAAACAGAGTGAAACCTCAAAATGAAACCGGTTACTGCCAACGAACGGTTTAACCTAGAAGAAGGAAATTTGGCGAGCCAAGTGGGATTGGTGTACTGATCATTACCTGAAAGTTTCATCAAGATTGGTTGAAAAAGTGTGTGCTGAGATTTCAGGCAACTCGTAGTTTTTTGGAAGCTTGGCAGGCCCTTTCATTGAAAGTGATTCTCGCCAGTCTCTGCTTAGGGCTCCATCAACAGCAAACAAACCATAGAGATAGAACTTGAAACTGCTTTATTGTGTCAAGTTTCAAAGAGCTAGCACAAACCGTGTTTGATTTAGAGTTCCAAATACATGTATCCCTATAGGAGAAAACAGAATGAAACCTCAAAATGAAACCGGTTACTGCCAAGGAACGGTTTAACCTAGAAGAACGAAATTTGGCGAGCCAAGTGGGATTGGTGTACTGATCATTACCTGAAAGTTTCATCAAGATTGGGTGAAAAAGTGTGTGCTGAGATTTCAGGCAACTCGTAGTTTTTTGGAAGCTTGGCAGGCCCTTTTCCATGAAAGTGATTCTCCCCAGTCTCTGCTTAGGCTACATCAACAGCAACAAATCATAGAGATAGAACTTGAAACTGCTTTATTGTGTCAAGTTTCAAAGAGCTAGCACAAACCGTGTTTGATTTAGAGTTCCAAATACATGTATCCCTATAGGAGAAAACAGATTGAAACCTCAAAATAAAACCGGTTACTGCCAACGAACGGTTTAACCTAGAAGTACTAAATTTGGCGAGCCAAGTAAGATTGGTGTACTGATCATTACCTGAAAGTTTCATCAAGATTGGGTGAAAAAGTGTTTGCTGAGATTTCAGGCAACTCGTAGTTTTTTGGAAGCTTGGCAGGCCCTTTCCATGAAAGTGATTCTCGCCAGTCTCTGCTTAGGGCTACATCAACAGCAAACAAACCATAGATATAGAACTTGAAACTGCTTTATTGTGTCAAGTTTCAAAGAGCTAGCAAAAACCGTGTTTGATTTAGAGTTCCAAATACATGTATCCCTACAGGAGAAAACAGAGTGAAACCTCAAAATGAAACCGGTTACTGCCAACGAAAGGTTTAACCTAGAAGAACGAAATTTGGCGAGCCAAGTGGGATTGGTGTACTGATCATTACCTGAAAGTTTCATCAAGATTGGGTGAAAAAGTGTGTGCTGAGATTTCAGGCATCTCTTAGTTTTTTGGAAGCTTGGCAGGCCCGTTCCATGAAAGTGATTCTCGGCAGTCTCTGCTTAGGGCTACATCAACAGCAAACAAACCATAGAGATAGAACTTGAAACTGCTTTATTGTGTCAAGTTTCAAAGAGCTAGCACAAACCGTGTTTGATTTAGAGTTCCAAATACATGTATCCCTATAGGAGAAAACAGAGTGAAACCTCAAAATGAAACCGGTTACTGCCAACAGACGGTTTTACCTAGAAGAACGAAATTTGGCACGCCAAGTGGGATTGGTGTACTGATCATTACCTGAAAGGTTCATCAAGATTGGGTGAAAAAGTGTGTGCTGAGATTTCAGGCAACTCGTAGTTTTTTGGAAGCTTGGCAGGCCCTTTCCATGAAAGTGATTCTCGCCAGTCTCTGCTTAGGGCTACATCAACAGCAAACAAACCATAGAGATAGAACTTGAAACTGCTTTGTTGTGTCAAGTTTCAAAGAGCTAGCACAAACCGTGTTTGATTTAGAGTTCCAAATACATGTATCCCTATAGGAGAAAATAGAGTGAAACCTCAAAATGAAACCGGTTACTGCCAACGAACGGTTTAACCTAGAAGTACTAAATTTGGCGAGCCAAGTGGGATTGGTGTACTGATCATTACCTGAAAGTTTCATCAAGATTGGGTGAAAAAGTGTTTGCTGAGATTTCAGGCAACTCGTAGTTATTTGGAAGCTTGGCAGGCCCTTTCCATGAAAGTGATTCTCGCCAGTCTCTGCTTAGGGCTACATCAACAGCAAACAAACCATAGAGATAGAACTTGAAACTGCTTTATTGTGTCAAGTTTCAAAGAGCTAGCCAAACCGTGTTTGATTTAGAGTTCCAAATACATGTATCCCTATAGGAGAAAACAGAGTGAAACCTCAAAATGAAACCGGATACTGCCAACGAATGGTTTAACCTAGAAGATCGAAATTTGGCGAGCCAAGTGGGATTGGTGTACTGATCATTACTTGAAAGTTTCATCAAGATTGGGTGAAAAAGTGTGTGCTGAGATTTCAGGCAACTCGTAGTTTTTTGGAAGCTTGGCAGGCGCTTTCCATGAAAGTGATTCTCGCCAGTCTCTGCTTAGGGCTACATCAACAGCAAACAAACCATAGAGATAGAACTTGAAACTGCTTTATTGTGTCAAGTTTCAAAGAGCTAGCACAAACCGTGTTTGATTTAGAGTTCCAAATACATGTATCCCTATAGGAAAAAACAGAGTGAAACCTCAAAATGAAACCGGTTACTGCCAAGGAACGGTTTAACCTAGAAGAACGAAATTTGGCGAGCCAAGTGGGATTGGTGTACTGATCATTACCTGAAAGTTTCATCAAGATTGGGTGAAAAAGTGTGTGCTGCGATTTCAGGAAACTCGTAGTTTTTTGGAAGCTTGGCAGGCCCTTTCCAAGAAAGTGATTCTCGCCAGTCTCTCCTTAAGGCTACATCAACAGCAAACAAACCATAGAGATAGATCTTGAAACTGCTTTATTGTGTCAAGTTTCAAAGAGGTAGCACAAACCGTGTTTGATTTAGAGTTCCAAATACATGTATCCCTATAGGAGAAAACAGAGTGAAACCTCAAAATGAAACCGGTTACTGCCAACGAACGGTTTAACCTAGAAGTACTAAATTTGGCGAGCCAAGTAAGATTGGTGTACTGATCATTACCTGATAGTTTCATCAAGATTGGGTGAAAAAGTGTGTGCTGATATTTCAGGCAACTCGTAGTTTTTTGGAAGCTTGGCAGGCCCTTTCCATGAAAGTGATTCTCGCCAGTCTCCGCTTAGGGCTACATCAACAGCAAACAAACCATAGAGATAGAACTTGAAACTGCTTTATTGTGTCATGTTTCAAAGAGCTGGCACAAACCGTGTTTGATTTAGATTTCCAAATACATGTATCCCTATAGGAGAAAACAGAGTGAAACCTCAAAATGTAACCGGTTACTGCCAACGAACGGTTTAACCTAGAAGAACGAAATTTGGCGAGCCAAGTGGGATTGGTGTTCTGATCATTACCTGAAAGTTTCATCAAGATTGGGTGAAAAAGTGTGTGCTGAGATTTCAGGCAACTCGTAGTTTTTTGGAAGCTTGGCAGGCCCTTTCCATGAAAGTGATTCTCGCCAGTCTCTGCTTAGGGCTACATCAACAGCAAACAAACCATAGAGATAGAACTTGAAACTGCTTTATTGTGTCAAGTTTCAAAGAGCTGGCACAAACCGTGTTTGATTTAGAGTTCCAAATACATGTATCCCTATAGGAGAAAACACAGTGAAACCTCAAAATGAAACCGGTTACTGCCAAGGAACGGTTTAACCTAGAAGAACGAAATTTGGCGAGCCAAGTGGGATTGGTGTACTGATCATTACCTGAAAGTTTCATCAAGATTGGGTGAAAAAGTGTGTGCTGAGATTTCAGGCAAGTCGTAGTTTTTTGGAAGTTTGGCAGGCCCTTTAGATGAAAGTCATTCTCGCCAGTCTCTGCTTAGGGCTACATCAACAGCAAACAAACCATAGAGATAGAACTTGAAACTGCTTTATTGTGTCAAGTTTCAAAGAGCTAGCACAAACCGTGTTTGATTTAGAGTTCCAAATACATGTATCCTTATAGGAGAAAACAGAGTGAAACCTCAAAATGAAACCGGTTACTGCCAACGAACGGTTTAACCTAGAAGAACAAAATTTGGCGAGCCAAGTGGGATTGATGTACTGATCATTACCTGAAAGTTTCATCAAGATTGGGTGAAAAAGTGTGTGCTGAGATTTCAGGCAACTCGTAGTTTTTTGGAAGCTTGGCAGGCCCTTTCCATGAAAGTGATTCTCGCCAGTCTCTGCTTAGGGCTCCATCAACAGCAAACAAACCATAGAGATAGAACTTGAAACTGCTTTATTGTGTCAAGTTTCAAAGAGCTAGCACAAACCCTGTTTGATTTAGAGTTCCAAATACATGTATCCCTATAGGAGAAAACAGAATGAAACCTCAAAATGAAACCGGTTACTGCCAAGGAACGGTTTAACCTAGAAGAACGAAATTTGGCGAGCCAAGTGGGATTGGTGTACTGATCATTACCTGAAAGTTTCATCAAGATTGGGTAAAAAAGTGTTTGCTGAGATTTCAGGCAACTCGTATTTTTTTCTAAGCTTGGCAGGCCCTTTTCCATGAAAGTGATTCTCCCCAGTCTCTGCTTAGGGCTACATCAACAGCAACAAATCATAGAGATAGAACTTGAAACTGCTTTATTGTGTCAAGTTTCAAAGAGCTAGCACAAACCGTGTTTGATTTAGAGTTCCAAATACATGTATCCCTATAGGAGAAAACAGATTGAAACCTCAAAATAAAACCGGTTACTGCCAACGAACGGTTTAACCTAGAAGTACTAAATTTGGCGAGCCAAGTAAGATTGGTGTACTGATCATTACCTGAAAGTTTCATCAAGATTGGGTGAAAAAGTGTTTGCTGAGATTTCAGGCAACTCGTAGTTTTTTGGAAGTTTGGCAGGCCCTTTCCATGAAAGTGATTCTCGCCAGTCTCTGCTTAGGGCTACATCAACAGCAAACAAACCATAGATATAGAACTTGAAACTGCTTTATTGTGTCAAGTTTCAAAGAGCTAGCAAAAACCGTGTTTGATTTAGAGTTCCAAATACATGTATCCCTACAGGAGAAAACAGAGTGAAACCTCAAAATGAAACCGGTTACTGCCAACGAACGGTTTAACCTAGAAGAACGAAATTTGGCGAGCCAAGTGGGATTGGTGTACTGATCATTACCTGAAAGTTTCATCAAGATTGGGTGAAAAAGTGTGTGCTGAGATTTCAGGCCAATCGTAGATTTTTGGAAGCTTGGCATGCCCTTTCCATGAAAGTGATTCTCGCCAGTCTCTGCTTAGGGCTACATCAACAGCAAACAAACCATAGAGATAGAACTTGAAACTGCGTTATTGTGTCAAGTTTCAAAGAGCTACAACAAACCGTGTTTGATTTAGAGTTCCAAATACATGTATCCCTATAGGAGAAAACAGAGTGAAACCTCAAAATGAAACCGGTTACTGCCAACGAAGGGTTTAACCTAGAAGAACGAAATTTGGCGAGCCAAGTGGGATTGGTGTTCTGATCATTACCTGAAAGTTTCATCAAGATTGGGTGAAAAAGTGTGTGCTGAGATTTCAGGGAACTCGTAGTTTTTTGAAAGCTTGGCAGGCCCTTTCCATGAAAGTAATTCTCGCCAGTCTCTGCTTAGGGCTACATCAACAGCAAACAAACCATAGAGATAGCACTTGAAACTGCTTTATTGTGTCAAGTTTCAAAGAGCTAGCAAAAACCGTGTTTGATTTAGAGTTCCAAATACATGTATCCCTATAGGAGAAAACAGAGTGAAACCTCAAAATGAAACCGGTTACTGCCAACGAACGGTTTAACCTAGAAGAATGAAATTTGGCGAGCCAAGTGGGATTGGTGTACTGATCATTACCTGAAAGTTTCATCAAGATTGGGTGAAAAAGTGTGTGCTGAGATTTCAGGCAACTCGTAGTTTTTTGGAAGCTTGGCAGGCCCTTTCCATGAAAGTGATTCTCGCCAGTCTCTGCTTAGGGCTACATCAACAGCAAACAAACCATAGAGATAGAACTTAAAACTGCTTTATTGTGTCAAGTTTCAAAAAGCTAGCACAAACCGTGTTTGATTTAGAGTTCCAAATACATGTATCCCTATAGGAGAAAACAGAGTGAAACCTCAAAATGAAACCGGTTACTGCCAACGAACGGTTTAACCTAGAAGAACAAAATTTGGCGAGCCAAGTGGGATTGGTGTACTGATCATTACCTGAAAGTTTCATCAAGATTGGGTGAAAAAGTGTGTGCTGAGATTTCAGGCCACTCGTAGTTTTTTGGAAGTTTGGCAGGCCCTTTCCATGAAAGTGATTCTCGCCAGTCTCTGCTTAAAGCTACACCAACAGCAAACAAACAATAGAGATAGCACTTGAAACTGCTTTATTGTGTCAAGTTTCAAAGAGCTAGCACAAACCGTGTCTGATTTAGAGTTTCAAATACATGTATCCCTATAGGAGAAAACAGAGTGAAACCTCAAAATTAAACCGGTTACTGCCAACGAACGGTTTAACCTAGAAGAACGAAATTTGGCGAGCCAAGTGGGATTGGTGTACTGATCATTACCTGAAAGTTTCATCAAGATTGGGTGAAAAAGTGTGTGCTGAGATTTCTGGCAACTCGTAGTTTTTTGGAAGCTTGGCAGGCCCTTTCCATGAAAGTGATTCTCGCCAGTCTCTGCTTAGGGCTACATCAACAGCAAACAAACCATAGAGATAGAACTTGAAACTGCTTTATTTTGTCAAGTTTCAAAGAGCTAGCACTAACCGTGTTTGATTTAGAGTTCCAAATACATGTATCCCTATAGGAGAAAACAGAGTGAAACCTCGAAATGAAACCGGTTACTGCCAACGAACGGTTTAACCTAGAAGAATTAAATTTGGCGAGCCAAGTGGGATTGGTGTACTGATCATTACCTGAAAGTTTCATCAAGATTGGGTGAAAAAGTGTGTGCTGAGATTTCAGGCAACTCGTAGTTTTTTGGAAGCTTGGCAGGCCCTTTCCATGAAAGTGATTCTCGCCAGTCTCTGCTTAGGGCTACATCAACAGCAAACAAACCATAGAGATAGAACTTAAAACTGCTTTATTGTGTCAAGTTTCAAAAAGCTAGCACAAACCGTGTTTGATTTAGAGTTCCAAATACATGTATCCCTATAGGAGAAAACAGAGTGAATCCTCAAAATGAAACCGGTTACTGCCAACGAACGGTTTAACCTAGAAGAACGAAATTTGGCGAGCCAAGAGGGATTGGTGTACTGATCATTACCTGAAAGTTTCATCAAGATTGGGTGAAAAAGTGTGTGCTGAGATTTCAGGCCACTCGTAGTTTTTTGGAAGTTTGGCAGGCCCTTTCCATGAAAGTGATTCTCGCCAGTCTCTGCTTAAAGCTACACCAACAGCAAACAAACAATAGAGATAGCACTTGAAACTGCTTTATTGTGTCAAGTTTCAAAGAGCTAGCACAAACCGTGTCTGATTTAGAGTTTCAAATACATGTATCCCTATAGGAGAAAACAGAGTGAAACCTCAAAATGAAACCGGTTACTGCCAACGAACGGTTTAACCTAGAAGAACGAAATTTGGCGAGCCAAGTGGGATTGGTGTACTGATCATTACCTGAAAGTTTCATCAAGATTGGGTGAAAAAGTGTGTGCTGAGATTTCTGGCAACTCGTAGTTTTTTGGAAGCTTGGCAGGCCCTTTCCATGAAAGTGATTCTCGCCAGTCTCTGCTTAGGGCTACATCAACAGCAAACAAACCATAGAGATAGAAATTGAAACTGCTTTATTTTGTCAAGTTTCAAAGAGCTAGCACAAACCGTGTTTGATTTAGAGTTCCAAATACATGTATCCCTATAGGAGAAAACAGAGTGAAACCTCGAAATGAAACCGGTTACTGCCAACGAACGGTTTAACCTAGAAGAACGAAATTTGGCGAGCCAAGTGGGATTGGTGTACTGATCATTACCTGAAAGTTTCATCAAGATTGGGTTAAAAAGTGTTTGCTGAGATTTCAGGCAACTCGTAGTTTTTTGGAAGCTTGGCAGGCCCTTTCCATGAAAGTGATTCTCGCCAGTCTCTTCTTAGGGCTACATCAACAGCAAACAATCCATAGAGATAGAACATGAAACTGCTTTATTGTGTCAAGTTTCAAAGAGCTAGCACAAACCGTGTTTGATTTAGAGTTCCAAATACATGTATCCCTATAGGAGAAAACAGAGTGAAACCTCAAAATGAAACCGGTTACTGCCAACGAACGGTTTAATCTAGAAGAACAAAATTTGGCGAGCCAAGTGGGATTGGTGTACTGATCATTACCTGAAAGTTTCATCAAGATTGGGTGAAGAAGTGTGTGCTGAGATTTCTGGCAACTCGTAGTTTTTTGGAAGCTTGGCAGGCCCTTTCCATGAAAGTGATTCTCGCCAGTCTCTGCTTAGGGCTACATCAACAGCAAACAAACCATAGAGATAGAACTTGAAACTGCTTTATTGTGTCAAGTTTCAAAGAGCTAGCACAAACCGTGTTTGATTTAGAGATCCAAATACATGTATCCCTATAGGAGAAAACAGAGTGAAACCTCAAAATGAAACCGGTTACTGCCAACGAACGGTTTAACCTAGAAGAACGAAATTTGGCGAGCCAAGTGGGATTGGTGTACTGATCATTACCTGAAAGTTTCATCAAGATTGGGTGAAAAAGTGTTTGCTGATATTTCAGGCAACTCGTAGTTTTTTGGAAGCTTGGCAGGCCCTTTCCATGAAAGTGATTCTCGCCAGTCTCTTCTTAGGGCTACATCAACAGCAAACAATCCATAGAGATAGAACATGAAACTGCTTTATTGTGTCAAGTTTCAAAGAGCTAGCACAAACCGTGTTTGATTTAGAGTTCCAAATACATGTATCCCTATAGGAGAAAACAGAGTGAAACCTCGAAATGAAACCGGTTACTGCCAACGAACGGTTTAACCTAGAAGAACGAAATTTGGCGAGCCAAGTGGGATTGGTGTACTGATCATTACCTGAAAGTTTCATCAAGATTGGGTGAAAAAATGTGTGCTGAGATTTCAGGCAAATCGTAGATTTTTGGAAGCTTGGCAGGCCCTTTCCATGAAAGTGATTCTCGCCAGTCTCTGCTTAGGGCTACATCAACAGCAAACAAACCATAAAGATAGAACTTGAAACTGCTTTATTGTGTCAAGTTTCAAAGAGCTAGCACAAACCGTGTTTGATTTAGAGTTCCAAATACATGTATCCCTATAGGAGAAAACAGAGTGAAACCTCAAAATGAAACCGGTTACTGCCAACGAAGGGTTTAACCTAGAAGAACGAAATTTTGGCGAGCCAATTGGGATTGGTGTTCTGATCATTACCTGAAAGTTTCATCAAGATTGGGTGAAAAAGTGTGTGCTGAGATTTCAGGGAACTGGTAGTTTTTTTGAAAGCTTGGCAGGCCCTTTCCATGAAAGTAATTCTCGCCAGTCTCTGCTTAGGGCTACATCAACAGCAAACAAACCATAGAGATAGAACTTGAAACTGCTTTATTGTGTCAAGTTTCAAAGAGCTAGCACAAACCGTGTTTGATTTAGAGTTCCATATACATGTATCCCTATAGGAGAAAACAGAGTGAAACCTCAAAATGAAACCGGTTACTGCCAACGAACGGTTTAACTTAGAAGAATGAAATTTGCGAGCCAAGTGGGATTGGTGTACTGATCATTACCTGAAAGTTTCATCAAGATTGGGTGAAAAAGTGTGTGCTGAGATTTCAGGCAACTCGTAGTTTTTTGGAAGCTTGGCAGGCCCTTTCCATGAAAGTGATTCTCGCCAGTCTCTGCTTAGGGCTACATCAACAGCAAACAAACCATAGAGATAGAACTTGAAACTGCTTTATTGTGTCAAGTTTCAAAGAGCTAGCACAAACCGTGTTTGATTTAGAGTTCCAAATACATGTATCCCTATAGGAGAAAACAGAGTGAAACCTCAAAATGAAACCGGTTACTGCATACGAACGGTTTAACCTAGAAGAACGAAATTTGGCGAGCCAAGTGGGATTGGTGTACTGATCATTACCTGAAAGTTTCATCAAGATTGGGTGAAAAAGTGTGTGCTGAGATTTCAGGCAACTCGTAGTTTTTTGGAAGCTTGGCAGGCCCTTTCCATGAAAGTGATTCTCGCCAGTCTCTGCTTAGGGCTACATCAACAGCAAACAAACCATAGAGATAGAACTTGAAACTGCTTTATTGTGTCAAGTTTCAAAGAGCTAGCACAAACCGTGTTTGATTTAGAGTTCCAAATACATGTATCCCTATAGGAGAAAACAGAGTGAAACCTCAAAATGAAACCGGTTACTGCCAACGAACGGTTTAACCTAGAAGAACGAAATTTGGCCAGCCAAGTGGGATTGGTGTACTGATCATTACCTGAAAGGTTCATCAAGATTGGGTGAAAAAGTGTTTGCTGAGATTTCAGGCAACTCGTAGTTTTTTGGAAGCTTGGCAGGCCCTTTCCATGAAAGTGATTCTCGCCAGTCTCTTCTTAGGGCTACAACAACAGCAAACAATCCATAGAGATAGAACTTGAAACTGCTTTATTGTGTCAAGTTTTAAGGAGCTAGCACAAACCGTGTTTGATTTAGAGTTCCAAATACATGTATCCCTATAGGAGAAAACAGAGTGAAACCTCAAAATGAAACCGGTTACTGCCAACGAACGGTTTAACCTAGAAGAACGAAATTTGGCGAGCCAAGTGGGATTGGTGTACTGATCATTACCTGAAAGTTTCATCAAGATTGGGTGAAAAAGTGTGTGCTGAGATTTCAGGCAACTCGTAGTTTTTTGGAAGCTTGGCAGGCCCTTTCCATGAAAGTGATTCTCGCCAGTCTCTGCTTAGGGCTACATCAACAGCAAACAAACCATAGAGATAGAACTTGAAACTGCTTTATTGTGTCAAGTTTCAAAGAGCTAGCACAAACCGTGTTTGATTTAGAGTTCCAAATACATGTATCCCTATAGGAGAAAACAGAGTGAAACCTCAAAATGAAACCGGTTACTGCCAACGAACGGTTTAACCTAGAAGAACGAAATTTGGCCAGCCAAGTGGGATTGGTGTACTGATCATTACCTGAAAGGTTCATCAAGATTGGGTGAAAAAGTGTTTGCTGAGATTTCAGGCAACTCGTAGTTTTTTGGAAGCTTGGCAGGCCCTTTCCATGAAAGTGATTCTCGCCAGTCTCTTCTTAGGGCTACAACAACAGCAAACAATCCATAGAGATAGAACTTGAAACTGCTTTATTGTGTCAAGTTTTAAGGAGCTAGCACAAACCGTGTTTGATTTAGAGTTCCAAATACATGTATCCCTATAGGAGAAAACAGAGTGAAACCTCAAAATGAAACCGGTTACTGCCAACGAACGGTTTAACCTAGAAGAACGAAATTTGGCGAGCCAAGTGGGATTGGTGTACTTATCATTACCTGAATGTTTCATCAACATTGGGTGAAAAAGTGTTTGCTGAGATTTCAGGAAACTCGTAGTTTTTTGGAAGCTTGGTAGGCCCTTTCCATGAAAGTGATTCTCGCCAGTCTCTTCTTAGGGCTACGTCAACAGCAAACAATCCATAGAGATAGAACATGAAACTGCTTTATTGTGTCAAGTTTCAAAGAGCTAGCACAAACCGTGTTTGATTTAGAGTTTCAAATACATGTATCCCTATAGGAGAAAACAGAGTGAAACCTCAAAATGAAACCGGTTACTGCCAACGAACGGTTTAACCTAGAAGAACAAAATTTGACGAGCCAAGTGGGATTGGTGTACTGATCATTACCTGAAAGTTTCATCAAGATTGGGTGAAAAAGTGTGTGCTGAGATTTCTGGCAACTCGTAGTTTTTTGGAAGCTTGGCAGGCCCTTTCCATGAAAGTGATTCTCGCCAGTCTCTGCTTAGGGCTACATCAACAGCAAACAAACCATAGAGATAGAACTTGAAACTGCTTTATTTTGTCAAGTTTCAAAGAGCTAGCACAAACCGTGTTTGATTTAGAGTTCCAAATACATGTATCCCTATAGGAGAAAACAGAGTGAAACCTCGAAATGAAACCGGTTACTGCCAAAGAACGGTTTAACCTAGAAGAACGAAATTTGGCGAGCCAAGTGGGATTGGTGTACTGATCATTACCTGAAAGTTTCATCAAGATTGGGTGAAAAAGTGTTTGCTGAGATTTCAGGCAACTCATAGTTTTTTGGAAGCTTGGCAGGCCCTTTCCATGAAAGTGATTCTCGCCAGTCTCTTCTTAGGGCTACATCAACAGCAAACAATCCATAGAGATAGAACTTGAAACTGCTTTATTGTGTCAAGTTTCAAAGAGCTAGCACAAACCGTGTTTGATTTAGAGTTCCAAATACATGTATCCCTATAGGAGAAAACAGAGTGAAACCTCAAAATGAAACCGGTTACTACCAACGAACGGTTTAATCTAGAAGAACGAAATATGGCGAGCCAAGTGGGATTGGTGTACTGATCATTACCTAAAGTATCATCAAGATTGGGTGAAAAAGTGTTTGCTGAGTTTTCAGGCAACTCTTAGTTTTTTGGAAGCTTGGCAGGCCCTTTCCGTTAAAGTGATTCTCGCCAGTCTCTTCTTAGGGCTACATCAACAGCAAACAAACCATAGAGATAGAACTTGAAACTGCTTTATTTTGACAAGTTTCAAAGAGCTAGCACAAACCGTGTTTGATTTAGAGTTCCAAATACATGTATCCCTATAGGAGAAAACAGAGTGAAACCTCGAAATGAAACCTGTTACTGCCAAAGAACGGTTTAACCTAGAAGAACGAAATTTGGCAAGCCAAGTGGGATTGGTGTACTGATCATTACCTGAAAGTTTCATCAAGATTGGGTGAAAAAGTGTTTGCTGAGATTTCAGGCAACTCGTAATTTTTTGGAAGCTTGGCAGGCCCTTTCCATGAAAGTGATTCTCGCCAATCTCTTCTTAGGGCTACATCAACAGCAAACAATCCATAGAGATAGAACTTGAAACTGCTTTATTGTGTCAAGTTTCAAAGAGCTAGCACAAACCGTGTTTGATTTAGAGTTCCAAATACATGTATCCCTATAGGAGAAAACAGAGTGAAACCTCAAAATGAAACCGGTTACTACCAACGAACGGTTTAATCTAGAAGAACGAAATATGGTGAGCCAAGTGGGATTGGTGTACTGATCATTACCTAAAAGTATCATCAAGATTGGGTGAAAAAGTGTTTGCTGAGATTTCAGGCAACTCTTAGTTTTTTGGAAGCTTGGCAGGCCCTTTCCGTGAAAGTGATTCTCGCCAGTCTCTTCTTAGGGCTACATCAACAGCAAACAAACCATAGAGATAGAACTTAAAACTGCTTTATTGTGTCAAGTTTCAAAGAGCTAGCACAAACCGTGTTTGATTTAGAGTTCCAAATACATGTATCCCTATAGGAGAAAACAGAGTGAAACCTCAAAATGAAACCGGTTACTGCCAACGAACGGTTTAATCTAGAAGAACGAAATTTGGCGAGCCAAGTGGGATTGGTGTACTGATCATTACCTGAAAGTTTCATCAAGATTGGGTGAAAAAGTGTGTGCTGAGATTTCAGGCCACTCGTAGTTTTTTGGAAGCTTGGCAGGCCCTTTCCATGAAAGTGATTCTCGCCAGTCTCTGCTTAGGGCTACACCAACAGCAAACAAACAATAGAGATAGCACTTGAAACTGCTTTATTGTGTCAAGTTTCAAAGAGCTAGCACAAACCCTGTTTGATTTAGAGTTCCAAATACATGTATCCCTATAGGAGAAAACAGAGTGAAACCTCGAAATGAAACCGGTTACTGCCAACGAACGGTTTAACATAGCAGAACGAAATTTGGCGAGCCAAGTGGGATTGGTGTACTGATCATTACCTGAAAGTTTCATCAAGATTGGGTGAAAAAGTGTGTGCTGAGATTTCAGGCAAATCGTAGATTTTTGGAAGCTTGGCAGGCCCTTTCCATGAAAGTGATTCTCGCCAGTCTCTGCTTAGGGCTACATCAACAGCAAACAAACCATAAAGATAGAACTTGAAACTGCTTTATTGTGTCAAGTTTCAAAGAGCTAGCACAAACCGTGTTTGATTTAGAGTTCCAAATACATGTATCCCTATAGGAGAAAACAGAGTGAAACCTCAAAATGAAACCGGTTACTGCCAACGAACGGTTTAACCTAGAAGAACGAAATTTGGCGAGCCAATTGGGATTGGTGTTCTGATCATTACCTGAAAGTTTCATCAAGATTGGGTGAAAAAGTGTGTGCTGTGATTTCAGGGAACTCGTAGTTTTTTGAAAGCTTGGCAGGCCCTTTCCATGAAAGTAATTCTCGCCAGTCTCTGCTTAGGGCTACATCAACAGCAAACAAACCATAGAGATAGAACTTGAAACTGCTTTATTGTGTCAAGTTTCAAAGAGCTAGCACAAACCGTGTTTGATTTAGAGTTCCAAATACATGTATCCCTATAGGAGAAAACAGAGTGAAACCTCAAAATGTAACCGGTTACTGCCAACGAACGGTTTAACCTAGAAGAACGAAATTTGGCGAGCCAAGTGGGATTGGTGTACTGATCATTACCTGAAAGTTTCATCAAGATTGGGTGAAAAAGGGTGTGCTGAGATTTCAGGCAACTCGTAGTTTTTTGGAAGCTTGGCAGGCCCTTTCCATGAAAGTGATTCTCGCCAGTCTCTTCTTAGGGCTACATCAACAGCAAACAATCCATAGAGATAGAACATGAAACTGCTTTATTGTGTCAAGTTTCAAAGAGCTAGCACAAACCGTGTTTGATTTAGAGTTCAAATACATGTATCCCTATAGGAGAAAACAGAGTGAAACCTCAAAATGAAACCGGTTACTGCCAACGAACGGTTTAACCTAGAAGAACGAAATTTGGCAAGCCAAGTGGGATTGGTGTACTGATCATTAACAGAAAGTTTCATCAAGATTGGGTGAAAAAAGGTGTGCTGAGATTTCAGGCAACTCGTAGTTTTTTGGAAGCTTGGCAGGCCCTTTCCATGAAAGTGATTCTCGCCAGTCTCTGCTTAGGGCTACATCAACAGCAAACAAACCATAGAGATAGAACTTGAAACTGCTTTATTGTGTCAAGTTTCAAAGAGCTAGCACAAACCGTGTTTGATTTAGAGTTCCAAATACATGTATCCCTATAGGAGAAAACAGAGTGAAACCTCAAAATGAAACCGGTTACTGCCAACGAACGGTTTAAACTGGAAGAATGAAATTTGGCGAGCCAAGTGGGATTGGTGTACTGATCATTACCTGAAAGTTTCATCAAGATTGGGTGAAAAAGTGTGTGCTGAGATTTCAGGCAACTCGTAGTTTTTTGGAAGCTTGGCAGGCCCTTTCCATGAAAGTGATTCTCGCCAGTCTCTGCTTAGGGCTACATCAACAGCAAACAAACCATAGAGATAGAACTTGAAACTGCTTTATTTTGTCAAGTTTCAAAGAGCTAGCACAAACCGTGTTTGTTTTAGAGTTCCAAATACATGTATCCCTATAGGAGAAAACAGAGTGAAACCTCGAAATGAAACCGGTTACTGCCAAAGAACGGTTTAACCTAGAAGAACGAAATTTGGCGAGCCAAGTGGGATTGGTGTACTGATCATTACCTGAAAGTTTCATCAAGATTGGGTGAAAAAGTGTTTGCTGAGATTTCAGGCAACTCATAGTTTTTTGGAAGCTTGGCAGGCCCTTTCCATGAAAGTGATTCTCGCCAGTCTCTTCTTAGGGCTACATCAACAGCAAACAATAAATAGAGATAGAACTTGAAACTGCTTTATTGTGTCAAGTTTCAAAGAGCTAGCACAAACCGTGTTTGATTTAGAGTTCCAAATACATGTATCCCTATAGGAGAAAACAGAGTGAAACCTCAAAATGAAACCGGTTACTACCAATGAACGGTTTAATCTAGAAGAACGAAATTTTGCGAGCCAAGTGGGATTGGTGTACTGATCATTACCTAAAGTATCATCAAGATTGGGTGAAAAAGTGTTTGCTGAGATTTCAGGCAACTCTTAGTTTTTTGGAAGCTTGGCAGGCCCTTTCCGTTAAAGTGATTCTCGCCAGTCTCTTCTTAGGGCTACATCAACAGCAAAAAAAACCATAGAGATAGAACTTGAAACTGCTTTATTGTGTCAAGTTTCAAAGAGCTAGCACAAACCGTGTTTGATTTAGAGTTCCAAATACATGTATCCCTATAGGAGAAAACAGAGTGAAACATCGAAATGAAACCTGTTACTGCCAAAGAACGGTTTAACCTAGAAGAACGAAATTTGGCGAGCCAAGTGGGATTGGTGTACTGATCATTACAAGAAAGTTTCATCAAGATTGGGTGAAAAAGTGTTTGCTGAGATTTCAGGCAACTCGTAGTTTTTTGGAAGCTTGGCAGGCCCTTTCCATGAAAGTGATTCTCGCCAATCTCTTCTTAGGGCTACATCAACAGCAAACAATCCATAGAGATAGAACTGGAAACTGCTTTATTGTGTCAAGTTTCAAAGAGCTAGCACAAACCGTGTTTGATTTAGAGTTCCAAATACATGTATCCCTATAGGAGAAAACAGAGTGAAACCTCAAAATGAAACCAGTTACTACCAACGAACGGTTTAATCTAGAAGAACGAAATATGGTGAGCCAAGTGGGATTGGTGTACTGATCATTACCTAAAAGTATCATCAAGATTGGGTGAAAAAGTGTTTGCTGAGATTTCAGGCAACTCTTAGTTTTTTGGAAGCTTGGCAGGCCCTTTCCGTGAAAGTGATTCTCGCCAGTCTCTTCTTAGGGCTACATCAACAGCAAACAAACCATAGAGATAGAACTTAAAACTGCTTTATTGTGTCAAGTTTCAAAGAGCTAGCACAAACCGTGTTTGATTTAGAGTTCCAAATACATGTATCCCTATAGGAGAAAACAGAGTGAAACCTCAAAATGAAACCGGTTACTGCCAACGAACGGTTTAATCTAGAAGAACGAAATTTGGCGAGCCAAGTGGGATTGGTGTACTGATCATTACCTGAAAGTTTCATCAAGATTGGGTGAAAAAGTGTGTGCTGAGATTTCAGGCCACTCGTAGTTTTTTGGAAGCTTGGCAGGCCCTTTCCATGAAAGTGATTCTCGCCAGTCTCTGCTTAGGGCTACACCAACAGCAAACAAACAATAGAGATAGCACTTGAAACTGCTTTATTGTGTCAAGTTTCAAAGAGCTAGCACAAACCCTGTTTGATTTAGAGTTCCAAATACATGTATCCCTATAGGAAAAAACAGAGTGAAACCTCGAAATGAAACCGGTTACTGCCAACGAACGGTTTAATCTAGAAGAACGAAATTTGGCGAGCCAAGTGGGATTGGTGTACTGATCATTACCTGAAAGTTTCATCAAGATTGGGTGAAAAAGTGTGTGCTGAGATTTCAGGCAAATCGTAGATTTTTGGAAGCTTGGCAGGCCCTTTCCATGAAAGTGATTCTCGCCAGTCTCTGCTTAGGGCTACATCAACAGCAAACAAACCATAAAGATAGAACTTGAAACTGCTTTATTGTGTCAAGTTTCAAAGAGCTAGCACAAACCGTGTTTGATTTAGAGTTCCAAATACATGTATCCCTATAGGAGAAAACAGAGTGAAACCTCAAAATGAAACCGGTTACTGCCAACGAAGGGTTTAACCTAGAAGAACGAAATTTGGCGAGCCAATTGGGATTGGTGTTCTGATCATTACCTGAAAGTTTCATCAAGATTGGGTGAAAAAGTGTGTGCTGAGATTTCTGGCAACTCGTAGTTTTTTGGAAGCTTGGCAGGCCCTTTCCATGAAAGTGATTCTCGCCAGTCTCTGCTTAGGGCTACATCAACAGCAAACAAACCATAGAGATAGAACTTGAAACTGCTTTATTTTTTCAAGTTTCAAAGAGCTAGCACAAACCGTGTTTGATTTAGAGTTCCAAATACATGTATCCCTATAGGAGAAAACAGAGTGAAACCTCAAAATGAAACCGGTTACTGCCAACGAACGGTTTAACCTAGAAGAACGAAATTTGGCGAGCCAAGTGGGATTGGTGTACTGATCATTACCTGAACGTTTCAGCAAGATTGGGTGAAAAAGTGTTTGCTGAGATTTCAGGCAACTCATAGTTTTTTGGAAGCTTGGCAGGCCCTTTCCATGAAAGTGATTCTCGCCAGTCTCTTCTTAGGGCTACATCAACAGCAAACAATCCATAGAGATAGAACATGAAACTGCTTTATTGTGTCAAGTTTCAAAGAGCTAGCACAAACCGTGTTTGATTTAGAGTTCTAAATACATGTATCCCTATAGGAGAAAACAGAGTGAAACCTCAAAATGAAACCGGTTACTGCCAACGAACGGTTTAACCTAGAAGAAAGAAATTTGGCAAGCCAAGTGGGATTGGTGTACTGATCATTAACAGAAAGTTTCATCAAGATTGGGTGAAAAAAGGTGTGCTGAGATTTCAGGCAACTCGTAGTTTTTTGGAAGCTTGGCAGGCCCTTTCCATGAAAGTGATTCTCGCCAGTCTCTGCTTAGGGCTACATCAACAGCAAACAAACCATAGAGATAGAACTTGAAACTGCTTTATTGTGTCAAGTTTCAAAGAGCTAGCACAAACCGTGTTTGATTTAGAGTTCCAAATACATGTATCCCTATAGGAGAAAACAGAGTGAAACCTCAAAATGAAACCGGTTACTGCCAACGAACGGTTTAAACTGGAAGAATGAAATTTGGCGAGCTAAGTGGGATTGGTGTTCTGATCATTACCTGAAAGTTTCATCAAGATTGGGTGAAAAAGTGTGTGCTGAGATTTCAGGCAACTCGTAGTTTTTTGGAAGCTTGGCAGGCCCTTTCCATGAAAGTGATTCTCGCCAGTCTCTGCTTAGGGCTACATCAACAGCAAACAAACCATAGAGATAGAACTTGAAACTGCTTTATTGTGTCAAGTTTCAAAGAGCTAGCACAAACCGTGTTTGATTTAGAGTTCCAAATACCTGTATCCCTATAGAAGAAAACAGAGTGAAACCTCAAAATGAAACCGGTTACTGCCAACGAACGGTTTAACCTAGAAGAACGAAATTTGGCGAGCCAAGTGGGATTGGTGTACTGATCATTACCTGAAAGTTTCATCAAGATTGGGTGAAAAAGTGTTTGCTGAGATTTCAGGCAACTCGTAGTTTTTTGGAAGCTTGGCAGGCCCTTTCCATGAAAGTGATTCTCGCCAGTCTCTTCTTAGGGCTACATCAACAGCAAACAATCCATAGAGATAGAACATGAAACTGCTTTATTGTGTCAAGTTTCAAAGAGCTAGCACAAACCGTGTTTGATTTAGAGTTCCAAATACATGTATCCCTATAGGAGAAAACAGAGTGAAACCTCGAAATGAAACCGGTTACTGCCAACGAACGGTTTAACCTAGAAGAACGAAATTTGGCGAGCCAAGTGGGATTGGTGTACTGATCATTACCTGAAAGTTTCATCAAGATTGGGTGAAAAACTGTGTGCTGAGATTTCAGGCAAATCGTAGATTTTTGGAAGCTTGGCAGGCCCTTTCCATGAAAGTGATTCTCGCCAGTCTCTGCTTAGGGCTACATCAACAGCAAACAAACCATAAAGATAGAACTTGAAACTGCTTTATTGTGTCAAGTTTCAAAGAGCTAGCACAAACCGTGTTTGATTTAGAGTTCCAAATACATGTATCCCTATAGGAGAAAACAGAGTGAAACCTCAAAATGAAACCGGTTACTGCCAACGAAGGGTTTAACCTAGAAGAACGAAATTTGGCGAGCCAATTGGGATTGGTGTTCTGATCATTACCTGAAAGTTTCATCAAGATTGGGTGAAAAAGTGTGTGCTGAGATTTCAGGGAACTCGTAGTTTTTTGAAAGCTTGGCAGGCCCTTTCCATGAAAGTAATTCTCGCCAGTCTCTGCTTAGGGCTACATCAACAGCAAACAATCCATAGAGATAGAACTTGAAACTGCTTTATTGTGTCAAGTTTCAAAGAGCTAGCACAAACCGTGTTTGATTTAGAGTTCCAAATACATGTATCCCTATAGGAGAAAACAGAGTGAAACCTCAAAATGAAACCGGTTACTGCCAACGAACGGTTTAACCTAGAAGAACGAAATTTGGCGAGCCAAGTGGGATTGGTGTACTGATCATTACCTGAAAGTTTCATCAAGATTGGGTGAAAAAGGGTGTTCTGAGATTTCAGGCAACTCGTAGTTTTTTGGAAGCTTGGCAGGCCCTTTCCATGAAAGTGATTCTCGCCAGTCTCTTCTTAGGGCTACATCAACAGCAAACAGTCCATAGAGATAGAACATGAAACTGCTTTATTGTGTCAAGTTTCAAAGAGCTAGCACAAACCGTGTTTGATTTAGAGATTCAAATACATGTATCCCTATAGGAGAAAACAGAGTGAAACCTCAAAATGAAACCGGTTACTGCCAACGAACGGTTTAACCTAGAAGAACAAAATTTGGCGAGCCAAGTGGGATTGGTGTACTGATCATTACCTGAAAGTTTCATCAAGATTGGGTGAAAAAGTGTGTGCTGAGATTTCAGGCAACTCGTAGTTTTTTGGAAGCTTGGCAGGCCCTTTCCATGAAAGTGATTCTCGCCAGTCTCTGCTTAGGGCTACATCAACAGCAAACAAACCATAGAGATAGAACTTGAAACTGCTTTATTGTGTCAAGTTTCAAAGAGCTAGCACAAACCGTGTTTGATTTAGAGTTCCAAATACCTGTATCCCTATAGAAGAAAACAGAGTGAAACCTCAAAATGAAACCGGTTACTGCCAACGAACGGTTTAACCTAGAAGAACGAAATTTGGCGAGCCAAGTGGGATTGGTGTACTGATCATTACCTGAAAGTTTCATCAAGATTGGGTGAAAAAGTGTTGGCTGAGATTTCAGGCAACTCGTAGTTTTTTGGAAGCTTGGCAGGCCCTTTCCATGAAAGTGATTCTCGCCAGTCTCTTCTTAGGGCTACATCAACAGCAAACAATCCATAGAGATAGAACATGAAACTGCTTTATTGTGTCAAGTTTCAAAGAGCTAGCACAAACCGTGTTTGATTTAGAGTTCCAAATACATGTATCCCTATAGGAGAAAACAGAGTGAAACCTCGAAATGAAACCGGTTACTGCCAACGAACGGTTTAACCTAGAAGAACGAAATTTGGCGAGCCAAGTGGGATTGGTGTACTGATCATTACCTGAAAGTTTCATCAAGATTGGGTGAAAAACTGTGTGCTGAGATTTCAGGCAAATCGTAGATTTTTGGAAGCTTGGCAGGCCCTTTCCATGAAAGTGATTCTCGCCAGTCTCTCCTTAGGGCTACATCAACAGCAAACAAACCATAAAGATAGAACTTGAAACTGCTTTATTGTGTCAAGTTTCAAAGAGCTAGCACAAACCGTGTTTGATTTAGAGTTCCAAATACATGTATCCCTATAGGAGAAAACAGAGTGAAACCTCAAAATGAAACCGGTTACTGCCAACGAACGGTTTAACCTAGAAGAACGAAATTTGGCGAGCCAAGTGGGATTGGTGTACTGATCATTACCTGAAAGTTTCATCAAGATTGGGTGAAAAAGTGTGTGCTGAGATTTCAGGCAACTCGTAGTTTTTTGGAAGCTTGGCAGGCCCTTTCCATGAAAGTGATTCTCGCCAGTCTCTTCTTAGGGCTACATCAACAGCAAACAATCCATAGAGATAGAACATGAAACTGCTTTATTGTGTCAAGTTTCAAAGAGCTAGCACAAACCGTGTTTGATTTAGAGTTCCAAATACATGTATCCCTATAGGAGAAAACAGAGTGAAACCTCAAAATGAAACCGGTTACTGCCAACGAACGGTTTAAACTGGAAGAATGAAATTTGGCGAGCCAAGTGGGATTTGTGTACTGATCATTACCTGAAAGTTTCATCAAGATTGGGTGAAAAAGTGTGTGCTGAGATTTCAGGCAACTCGTAGTTTTTTGGAAGCTTGGCAGCCCCTTTCCATGAAAGTGATTCTCGCCAGTCTCTGCTTAGGGCTACATCAAAAGCAAACAAACCATAGAGATAGAACTTGAAACTGCTTTATTTTTTTCAAGTTTCAAAGAGCTAGCACAAACCGTGTTTGATTTAGAGTTCCAAATACATGTATCCCTATAGGAGAAAACAGAGTGAAACCTCAAAATGAAACCGGTTACTGCCAACGAACGGTTTAACCTAGAAGAACGAAATTTGGCGAGCCAAGTGGGATTGGTGTACTGATCATTACCTGAACGTTTCATCAAGATTGGGTGAAAAAGTGTTTGCTGAGATTTCAGGCAACTCATAGTTTTTTGGAAGCTTGGCAGGCCCTTTCCATGAAAGTGATTCTCGCCAGTCTCTTCTTAGGGCTACATCAACAGCAAACAAACCATAGAGATAGAACTTGAAACTGCTTTATTGTGTCAAGTTTCAAAGAGCTAGCACAAACCGTGTTTGATTTAGAGTTCCAATTACCTGTATCCCTATAGAAGAAAACAGAGTGAAACCTCAAAATGAAACCGGTTACTGCCAACGAACAGTTTAACCTAGAAGAACGAAATTTGGCGAGCCAAGTGGGATTGGTGTACTGATCATTACCTGAAAGTTTCATCAAGATTGGGTGAAAAAGTGTTTGCTGAGATTTCAGGCAACTCGTAGTTTTTTGGAAGCTTGGCAGGCCCTTTCCATGAAAGTGATTCTCGCCAGTCTCTTCTTAGGGCTACATCAACAGCAAACAATCCATAGGGATAGAACATGAAACTGCTTTATTGTGTCAAGTTTCAAAGAGCTAGCACAAACCGTGTTTGATTTAGAGTTCCAAATACATGTATCCCTATTGGAGAAAACAGAGTGAAACCTCAAAATGAAACCGGTTACTACCAACGAACGGTTTAATCTAGAAGAACGAAATATGGCGAGCCAAGTGGGATTGGTGTACTGATCATTACCTAAAGTATCATCAAGATTGGGTGAAAAAGTGTTTGCTGAGATTTCAGGCAACTCTTAGTTTTTTGGAAGCTTGGCAGGCCCTTTCTGTTAAAGTGATTCTCGCCAGTCTCTTCTTAGGGCTACATCAACAGCAAACAAACCATAGAGATAGAACTTGAAACTGCTTTATTTTGTCAAGTTTCAAAGAGCTAGCACAAACCGTGTTTGATTTAGAGTTCCAAATACATGTATCCCTATAGGAGAAAACAGAGTGAAACCTCGAAATGAAACCTGTTACTGCCAAAGAACGGTTTAACCTAGAAGAACGAAATTTGGCGAGCCAAGTGGGATTGGTGTACTGATCATTACCTGAAAGTTTCATCAAGATTGGGTGAAAAAGTGTTTGCTGAGATTTCAGGCAACTCGTAGTTTTTTGGAAGCTTGGCAGGCCCTTTCCATGAAAGTGATTCTCGCCAATCTCTTCTTAGGGCTACATCAACAGCAAACAATCCATAGAGATAGAACTTGAAACTGCTTTATTGTGTAAAGTTTCAAAGAGCTAGCACAAACCGTGTTTGATTTAGAGTTCCAAATACATGTATCCCTATAGGAGAAAACAGAGTGAAACCTCAAAATGAAACCAGTTACTACCAACGAACGGTTTAATCTAGAAGAACGAAATATGGTGAGCCAAGTGGGATTGGTGTACTGATCATTACCTAAAAGTATCATCAAGATTGGGTGAAAAAGTGTTTGCTGAGATTTCAGGCAACTCTTAGTTTTTTGGAAGCTTGGCAGGCCCTTTCCATGAAAGTGATTCTCGCCAGTCTCTTCTTAGGGCTACATCAACAGCAAACAAACCATAGAGATAGAACTTAAAACTGCTTTATTGTGTCAAGTTTCAAAGAGCTAGCACAAACCGTGTTTGATTTAGATTTACAAATACATGTATCCCTATAGGAGAAAACAGAGTGAAACCTCAAAATGAAACCGGTTACTGCCAACGAAGGGTTTAACCTAGAAGAACGAAATTTGGCGAGCCAATTGGGATTGGTGTTCTGATCATTACCTGAAAGTTTCATCAAGATTGGGTGAAAAAGTGTGTGCTGAGATTTCAGGGAACTCGTAGTTTTTTGAAAGCTTGGCAGGCCCTTTCCATGAAAGTAATTCTCGCCAGTCTCTGCTTAGGGCTACATCAACAGCAAACAAACCATAGAGATAGAACTTGAAACTGCTTTATTGTGTCAAGTTTCAAAGAGCTAGCACAAACCGTGTTTGATTTAGAGTTCCAAATACATGTATCCCTATAGGAGAAAACAGAGTGAAACCTCAAAATGAAACCGGTTACTGCCAACGAACGGTTTTAAACTAGAAGAACGAAATTTGGCGAGCCAAGTGGGATTGGTGTACTGATCATTACCTGAAAGTTTCATCAAGATTGGGTGAAAAAGGGTGTGCTGAGATTTCAGGCAACTCGTAGTTTTTTGGAAGCTTGGCAGGCCCTTTCCATGAAAGTGATTCTCGCCAGTCTCTTCTTAGGGCTACATCAACAGCAAACAATCCATAGAGATAGAACATGAAACTGCTTTATTGTGTCAAGTTTCAAAGAGCTAGCACAAACCGTGTTTGATTTAGAGTTTCAAATACATGTATCCCTATAGGAGAAAACAGAGTGAAACCTCAAAATGAAACCGGTTACTGCCAACGAACGGTTTAACCTAGAAGAACAAAATTTGGCGAGCCAAGTGGGATTGGTGTACTGATCATTACCTGAAAGTTTCATCAAGATTGGGTGAAAAAGTGTGTGCTGAGATTTCTGGCAACTCGTAGTTTTTTGGAAGCTTGGCAGGCCCTTTCCATGAAAGTGATTCTCGCCAGTCTCTGCTTAGGGCTACATCAACAGCAAACAAACCATAGAGATAGAACTTGAAACTGCTTTATTTTTTCAAGTTTCAAAGAGCTAGCACAAACCGTGTTTGATTTAGAGTTCCAAATACATGTATCCCTATAGGAGAAAACAGAGTGAAACCTCAAAATGAAACCGGTTACTGCCAACGAACGGTTTAACCTAGAAGAACGAAATTTGGCGAGCCAAGTGGGATTGGTGTACTGATCATTACCTGAACGTTTCATCAAGATTGGGTGAAAAAGTGTTTGCTGAGATTTCAGGCAACTCGTAGTTTTTTGGAAGCTTGGCAGGCCCTTTCCATGAAAGTGATTCTCACCAGTCTCTTCTTAGGGCTACATCAACAGCAAACAATCCATAGAGATAGAACATGAAACTGCTTTATTGTGTCAAGTTTCAAAGAGCTAGCACAAACCGTGTTTGATTTAGAGTTCTAAATACATGTATCCCTATAGGAGAAAACAGAGTGAAACCTCAAAATGAAACCGGTTACTGCCAACGAACGGTTTAACCTAGAAGAACGAAATTTGGCAAGCCAAGTGGGATTGGTGTACTGATCATTAACAGAAAGTTTCATCAAGATTGGGTGAAAAAAGGTGTGCTGAGATTTCAGGCAACTCGTAGTTTTTTGGAAGCTTGGCAGGCCCTTTCCATGAAAGTGATTCTCGCCAGTCTCTGCTTAGGGCTACATCAACAGCAAACAAACCATAGAGATAGAACTTGAAACTGCTTTATTGTGTCAAGTTTCAAAGAGCTAGCACAAACCGTGTTTGATTTAGAGTTCCAAATACATGTATCCCTATAGGAGAAAACAGAGTGAAACCTCAAAATGAAACCGGTTACTGCCAACGAACGGTTTAAACTGGAAGAATGAAATTTGGCGAGCCAAGTGGGATTGGTGTTCTGATCATTACCTGAAAGTTTCATCAAGATTGGGTGAAAAAGTGTGTGCTGAGATTTCAGGCAACTCGTAGTTTTTTTGGAAGCTTGGCAGGCCCTTTCCATGAAAGTGATTCTCACCAGTCTCTGCTTAGGGCTACATCAACAGCAAACAAACCATAGAGATAGAACTTGAAACTGCTTTATTGTGTCAAGTTTCAAAGAGCTAGCACAAACCGTGTTTGATTTAGAGTTCCAAATACCTGTATCCCTATAGAAGAAAACAGAGTGAAAAATCAAAATGAAACAGGTTACTGCCAACGAACGGTTTAACCTAAAAGAACGAAATTTGGCGAGCCAAGTGGGATTGGTATACTGATCATTACCTGAAAGTTTCATCAAGATTGGGTGAAAAAGTGTGTGCTGAGATTTCAGGCAACTCGTAGTTTTTTGGAAGCTTGGCAGGCCCTTTCCATGAAAGTGATTCTCGCCAGTCTCTTCTTAGGGCTACATCAACAGCAAACAATCCATAGAGATAGAACATGAAACTGCTTTATTGTGTCAAGTTTCAAAGAGCTAGCACAAACCGTGTTTGATTTAGAGTTCCAAATACATGTATCCCTATAGGAGAAAACAGAGTGAAACCTCAAAATGAAACCGGTTACTGCCAACGAACGGTTTAAACTGGAAGAATGAAATTTGGCGAGCCAAGTGGGATTGGTGTACTGATCATTACCTGAAAGTTTCATCAAAATTGGGTGAAAAAGTGTGTGCTGAGATTTCAGGCAACTCGTAGTTTTTTGGAAGCTTGGCAGGCCCTTTCCATGAAAGTGATTCTCGCCAGTCTCTTCTTAGGGCTACATCAACAGCAAACAATCCATAGGGATAGAACATGAAACTGCTTTATTGTGTCAAGTTTCAAAGAGCTAGCACAAACCGTGTTTGATTTAGAGTTCCAAATACATGTATCCCTATTGGAGAAAACAGAGTGAAACCTCAAAATGAAACCGGTTACTACCAACGAACGGTTTAATCTAGAAGAACGAAATATGGCGAGCCAAGTGGGATTGGTGTACTGATCATTACCTAAAGTATCATCAAGATTGGGTGAAAAAGTGTTTGCTGAGATTTCAGGCAACTCTTAGTTTTTTGGAAGCTTGGCAGGCCCTTTCTGTTAAAGTGATTCTCGCCAGTCTCTTCTTAGGGCTACATCAACAGCAAACAAACCATAGAGATAGAACTTGAAACTGCTTTATTTTGTCAAGTTTCAAAGAGCTAGCACAAACCGTGTTTGATTTAGAGTTCCAAATACATGTATCCCTATAGGAGAAAACAGAGTGAAACCTCGAAATGAAACCTGTTACTGCCAAAGAACGGTTTAACCTAGAAGAACGAAATTTGGCGAGCCAAGTGGGATTGGTGTACTGATCATTACCTGAAAGTTTCATCAAGATTGGGTGAAAAAGTGTTTGCTGAGATTTCAGGCAACTCGTAGTTTTTTGGAAGCTTGGCAGGCCCTTTCCATGAAAGTGATTCTCGCCAATCTCTTCTTAGGGCTACATCAACAGCAAACAATCCATAGAGATAGAACTTGAAACTGCTTTATTGTGTAAAGTTTCAAAGAGCTAGCACAAACCGTGTTTGATTTAGAGTTCCAAATACATGTATCCCTATAGGAGAAAACAGAGTGAAACCTCAAAATGAAACCAGTTACTACCAACGAACGGTTTAATCTAGAAGAACGAAATATGGTGAGCCAAGTGGGATTGGTGTACTGATCATTACCTAAAAGTATCATCAAGATTGGGTGAAAAAGTGTTTGCTGAGATTTCAGGCAACTCTTAGTTTTTTGGAAGCTTGGCAGGCCCTTTCCATGAAAGTGATTCTCGCCAGTCTCTTCTTAGGGCTACATCAACAGCAAACAAACCATAGAGATAGAACTTAAAACTGCTTTATTGTGTCAAGTTTCAAAGAGCTAGCACAAACCGTGTTTGATTTAGATTTACAAATACATGTATCCCTATAGGAGAAAACAGAGTGAAACCTCAAAATGAAACCGGTTACTGCCAACGAAGGGTTAACCTAGAAGAACGAAATTTGGCGAGCCAATTGGGATTGGTGTTCTGATCATTACCTGAAAGTTTCATCAAGATTGGGTGAAAAAGTGTGTGCTGAGATTTCAGGGAACTCGTAGTTTTTTGAAAGCTTGGCAGGCCCTTTCCATGAAAGTAATTCTCGCCAGTCTCTGCTTAGGGCTACATCAACAGCAAACAAACCATAGAGATAGAACTTGAAACTGCTTTATTGTGTCAAGTTTCAAAGAGCTAGCACAAACCGTGTTTGATTTAGAGTTCCAAATACATGTATCCCTATAGGAGAAAACAGAGTGAAACCTCAAAATGAAACCGGTTACTGCCAACGAACGGTTTAAACTAGAAGAACGAAATTTGGCGAGCCAAGTGGGATTGGTGTACTGATCATTACCTGAAAGTTTCATCAAGATTGGGTGAAAAAGGGTGTGCTGAGATTTCAGGCAACTCGTATTTTTTTGGAAGCTTGGCAGGCCCTTTCCATGAAAGTGATTCTCGCCAGTCTCTTCTTAGGGCTACATCAACAGCAAACAATCCATAGAGATAGAACATGAAACTGCTTTATTGTGTCAAGTTTCAAAGAGCTAGCACAAACCGTGTTTGATTTAGAGTTTCAAATACATGTATCCCTATAGGAGAAAACAGAGTGAAACCTCAAAATGAAACCGGTTACTGCCAACGAACGGTTTAACCTAGAAGAACAAAATTTGGCGAGCCAAGTGGGATTGGTGTACTGATCATTACCTGAAAGTTTCATCAAGATTGGGTGAAAAAGTGTGTGCTGAGATTTCTGGCAACTCGTAGTTTTTTGGAAGCTTGGCAGGCCCTTTCCATGAAAGTGATTCTCGCCAGTCTCTGCTTAGGGCTACATCAACAGCAAACAAACCATAGAGATAGAACTTGAAACTGCTTTATTTTTTCAAGTTTCAAAGAGCTAGCACAAACCGTGTTTGATTTAGAGTTCCAAATACATGTATCCCTATAGGAGAAAACAGAGTGAAACCTCAAAATGAAACCGGTTACTGCCAACGAACGGTTTAACCTAGAAGAACGAAATTTGGCGAGCCAAGTGGGATTGGTGTACTGATCATTAC
>NW_027522030.1:0-37359 GCF_052094955.1 Ictidomys tridecemlineatus
ATGTCTGAACCCCAGTATCCAACCTCTGTTCTCTGTGTCCATGCTTACTGCACCTCAGACTCCAACTTGTGCTCTCTGTAAGAGTCCTTCTACATCCCAAGTCTCCAACCTCTGCTCTCGGTAACACTCCTAAACCGCAGTCTCCAAACTCTGCTCTCTTTTCCGGTACATCTGCACCCCAATTTACAACCTCTGCTGCCTGTAACAGTCCTTCTGCACCTCCGTCTCCAAACTCTGCTCTCTGCAACAGTCCTTCTACACCCCAGTCTCCAACATCTGGTCTCTGCAACAGTCCTTCTGCATTACAGTCTGAAAACTCTGCTGTCTGCAACGAACCTCCGGTACCCTAGTCTCCTACCTCAGGTGTCTGTTACAATCCTTCTGCACCTCAGTCTCCAACCTCTGCTCTCTGTAAGATCCATCTGACCCCAGTCTCTACCTCTGCTCTCTGTAACAGTTCTTTTGTAGCTCAGTCTCCAACTTCTCTCTCTGCAACAGTCTTCTGCACCCATTCTCCAACATCTACTCTCTGTAACAGTCCTTCTGCACCTCAGTCTCCAAACTCTGTGATCTGCCAACAGCCTTCTGCACCCCAGTCTGCAAACTCTGCTCTCTGCAACAATCTTTCTAGACCCCAGTCTCCAACGTCTGCTCTCTCCAACAGTCCTCTGCACCACAGTCTCCAACCTGTGTTCTCTGTAAGATCTTTCTGAACTCCAGTTTCCAAACTCTGTTCTCTAACATTTCTTCTCCACACCAGTCGCCACCTCTGCTTTCTGCAAGGTTCCTGCGGCACCCTGTATCCAAAGTTTTTCCTCTCCAACAGTCCTTCTGCTCCCAGTCTCCAGTATCTGCTCCCTGTAACAATCCTTCTGTACCACAGTCACCAAACTCTGCTCTCTGTAACGGTCCTTCTGCACCCAGTCTCCAATCTCTGCTTTCTGTATCAGTCCTTTGAACCCCAGTATCCAGCCTCTGCTCTCTGTGTCTATCCTTCTGCTCCTCAGTCTCCAACCTGTGCTTTCTGTAACAGTCCTTCTGCACCCAAGTCTTTCACCTCTGCTCTCTGTAACAGTCCTTCTATAACGTAGTCTCCAAACTCTGCTCTCTGTAACGGTCCTTTTGCACCCCAATTTCCAACATCTGCTTTCTGTAACAGTCCTTCTGCACCTCAGTCTCAAACTCTTCTCTCCCTAACAGTCCTTCTACACCTCAATCTCCAACCTCAACTCTCTGTAAAAGTACTTCTGCACCTCAGTCTGAAATTTTTGCTGTACAAGATCCTTCGGCACCCCAGTCTCCAACAACTGCTCTCTGTAACAGTCCACCTGCATCTTAGTCTTCAACCTCTGCTCTCTGTAAGAATATTCAGCAACCCAGTTAAAACTCCGCTCCCTGTAACAGTTCTTCTGCATCCCAGTCTCCAACATCACCTCTCTGTAACAGGCCTTCTGCATGCCAGTATACAAATCTGCTCTCTGTAGCAGGCCTTTTGCACCCAGTCTCCAAACTCTGCTCTCTGAAACGATCTTCTGCACCCTAGTATTTAAACTCTGCTCTCCACAATGATCCTACTGCACCCAGTCTCCAACCTCTGATCCCTACAACAGTCCTTCTTAACCTCAGTCTCCAAAATCTGCTCTCTGTATGATCCTTCTGCACCGTCTGTCTCCAAACTCTGCTCTCTGTAACAGTCCTTCTGGACCCAGTCTCCAACTCTGCTCTCCACAACAGTTCTTCTGCAGCCCAGTCTCCAAACTCTGCTCTCTGCAACAGTCCTTCGGCACCCTAGTTACCAACATCTGCTCTCTTTTACAGTCTTTCTGAACCCAGTCTCCAACCTCTGCTCTTTGTAACAGTCCTCCTGTACTGCACAATCTAACTCTGCTCTTTGTAACAGTCTTTCTGTACCCAAGACTCCAATATCTGCTTTTTGTATCAGTCCCTCTGCTCCCCAGTCTCCAAACTCTGCTCTCTATAACAGTCCTTCTGCACCTCAGTTTTCAACCTCTGCTCTCTGCAAGGGTCCTTCTGCACCTCAGTCTCCAACCTCTACTCTCTGTAACAGTGCTTCTGCACCTCAGTCTCCAACTCTGCTCTCTGTAAGATCCTTCTGCAACCCAGTCTCCAAACTCTTCTCTCTGTAACAGGCCATCTGCACCCCAGTCTCTTACCTCTGCTCTCTTTATCAATCCATCTGCACGCCAGTCTCAAAGTCTGCTATCTGTGACTGTTCTTCTGCACCTCAGTCTCCAACCTCTACTCTCTGTAACAGTGCTTCTGCACCTAAGTCTCCATTCTCTGCTTTCTGTAAGATCCTTCTGCACTCCAGTCTCCAACCTCTGCTCTCTTTTTTTTTGTATTGTTGGTCGTTCCAAACATACACAGTTCTTAATACATCATATTTCACAGTTTGATTCAAGTGGGTTATGAACTCCCAACTTACCCGTATACAGATTGCTGTATCACATCAGTTTCACTTCATTGATTGACATATGCTTTTCTAGGTGTCTGATGTATTCTGCTGTCAGTCCTATTCTCTACTCCACCCTCCCCTCCTCTCCCCTCCCCTTTTCCCTCTCCTACCCCTTCTACTGTAAATCATTTCTTCTATTTGTATTATCTTGTCTTACCCCTCCTTTCCTCTTTATATCATTCTCACTCTCTTCCCTCCCACCTCTCATCCCCTGGTTAATGTAAACCTTCTTTCAGCTCTTCGTCCGTACCCTGTCCTTGTTTACTCCCTTATATCAAAGGGGTCATTTGGTACTTGTTTTTTAATGATTGACTAGCTTCACTTAGAATAATCTGCTCTAAATGCCATCCATTTCCCTCCAAATTCTATGATTTTGTCGTTTCTTAATGCAGAGTAATACTCCATTGTGTATAAACGCCACATTTTTTATCCATTATCTATTGAAGGGCATCTAGGTTGGTTCCACAATCTTGCTATCGTGAATTGTGCTGCTATGAACATCGATGCAGCAGTGTTCCTGTAGCATGCTCTTTTTACATCTTTAGGGAATAGACCGAGAAGTGGATTAGCTGGCTGGTCAAATGGTGGTTCCATTCCAGCTTTCAAGAAATCTCCATACTGCTTTCCAAATTGGCTGAACCAATTTGCAGTCCCACCAGCAATGAACAAGAGTGCCTTTTCCCTGCATCCTCTCCAGCACTTATTGTTGTTTGACTTCCTAATGGCTGCCAATCTTACTGGAGTGAGATGGTATCTTAGGGTAGTTTTGATTTGCATTTCTCTGACTGCTAGCAATGGCAAGCATTTTTTTCATGTACTTATTGATTGATTTATATCCTCCTCTGAGATGTGTCTATTCAGATCCTTGGCCCATTTATTGATTGGGTTATTTGTTATCTTATTGTCTAATTTTTTGAGTTCTTTGTATATTCTGGTTATTAGGGCTCTATCTGAAGTGTGTGTATTAAAGATTTCTTCCCAGGATGTAGGCTCCCTATTTATCTCTCTTATTGTTTCTTTTGCTGAGAAAAACTTTAGTTTGAGTAGTCCCATTTGTTGATTCTAGTTGTTAACTCTTGCGCTATGGGTGTCCTATTGAGGAATTTGGGGCATGATCCCACAGTATGTAGATCGTAGCCAACTTTTTCTTCTATCAGATGCCATGTCTCTGATTTAATATCAAGCTCCTTGATCCATTTTGAGTTAACTTTTATGCATGGCGAGAAATAGGGATTCAGATTCATTTTGATGCAAATGGATTTCCAGTTTTCCCAGCACCATTTGTTGAAGATGCTATCCTTCCTCCATTGCATGCTTTTAGCCCCTTTATCAAATATAAGGTAGTTGTAGTTTTGTGGATGGGTTACTGTGTCCTCTCTTCTGTACCATTGGTCCACTCGCCTGTTTTGGTACCAGTACCATGCTGGTTTTGTTACTATTGCTCTGTAGTATAGTTTGAAGTCTGGTATCGCTATACGCCTGATTCACACTTCCTGCTTAGCATTGTTTTTGTTATTCTGGTCTTTTAATATTCCATATGAATTTTATGATTTTATTTATCTATTTCTACAGAAATGCTGTTGGATTTTGATTGGTATTGCATTGAACTTATAGAGAACTTTTGGTAATATCGCCATTTTGATTATGTTAGTTCTGCCAATCCATGAGCGGGGTATATTTCTCCATCTTCTAAGGTCTTTCTATGTCTTTCTTTAGGGTTCTGTAATTTTCATTATATAAATCTTTCACTCTCTTGTTAGGTTGATTCCCAAGTATTTTATTTTTGGGGGGAATATTGTGAATGGAGTAGTTGTCCTCATTTCCATTTCAGAGGATTTGTAACTGATATATAGGAATGTCTTTGATTTATGCGTGTTGATCTTATATCCTGCCACTTTGCTGAATTCATTTATTAGCTCTAATAGCTTCTTTGTAGACCCTTTTGGGTCTGCTAGGTATAGGATCATATCATCTGCAAATAGTGATAATTTAAGTTCTTCTTTTCCTATTTTTATGCCTTTAATTTCTTTCGTCTGTCTAATTGCTCTGGCCAGTGTTCAAGGACTATGTTGAACAGAAGTGGTGAGAGAGGGCATCCCTGTCTTATACCAGATCTTAGAGGGAATGCCTTCAATTTTTCTCCATTCAGAATGATGCTGGCCTGTGGCTTATCATAGATTGCTTTTACAATGTTGAGGTATGTTCCGGTTATCTCTTAATTTTTCTAGAGTTTTGAATATAAAGGGATGCTGAACTTTGTCAAATGCTTTTTCTGCATCTATCGAGATGATCATATGGTTCTTATTTTAAGTCTATTGATGTGGTGAATAACATTTATTGATTTCCGTATATTGAACCAGCCTTGCATCCCAGGGATGAATCCTACTTGATCATTGTGTATAATTTTTGATATGTATTTGAATCCGATTCTTCAGAATTTTATTGAGGATTTTTGCGTCAAGGTTCATTAGAGATATTGTCTGTAGTTTCTTTCTTTGAAGTGTCTTTGTCTGGTTTCGGAATCAGAGTGATGTTGGCCTCATAGAATGAATTTGGAAGTTCTCCTCTTTTTCTATTTCTGAAATAGCTTGAAAAGTATTTGTGTTAGTTCCTCTTTAAAGGTTTTGTAAAACTCTGCTGTATCCCATCCGGTCCTGGCTTTTTTAGTTGGTAATTTTTGATGGTTTCTTCTATTTCCTCTATTGTTATTGGTCTGTTTAGGTTGTCTATATCCTTCTGACTCAATCTGGGCAGATCATAAGACTTAAGGAATTTATCTATGCCTTCACTATCTTCTATTTTATTGGAGTATAAGGATTCAAAAGAACTTCTGATTATCTTCTGTATTTCTGAAGTGTCTGTTGTGATATTGCCTTTTTCATCCCGTATGTTAGTAATTTGAGTTCTCTCTCTTCTTTCTTCGTTAGCATGGCTAAGGGCCTGTCGATTTGTTTATTTTTTCAAAGAACCAACTTTTAGTTTTGTCAATTTTTTCAATTGTTTTTTTTGTTTCAATTTCATTAATTTCAGCTCTGATTTTAATTATTTCTTGCCTTCTACTTCTTTTGCTGTTGTTTTGCTCTTTTTTTCTAGGATTTTGAGATGAGTAAGAGATCATTTATTTGTTGGTTTTTTCTGTTTTTGAGGAATGAACTCCAAGCGATGAATTTTCCTCTTAGAACTGCTTTCAATGTGTCCCATAGATTCCAATATGTTGTGTCTGTGTTTTCATTTAACTCTAGGAAGTTTTTAATTTCCTCCTTGATGTCTTCTAAAACCCATTGATCACTCAGCATCCTATTGTTCATTCTCCAAGTGATGCTTGATGTTTCTTTCCTTCTTTTATCATTGATTTTCAGTTTTATTCCATTATGATCAGATAAGATGCATGGTATTATCTCTACCCTTTATATTGTCTAAGAGTTTCCCTGTGACATAATATATGGTCTATTTTTTAGAAGGTTCCATGTGCTGCTGAGAAAAAGGTGTAACTACTTGATGTTTGTGGTATAGTCTTTATATGTCAATTAAGTCAAGGTTGTTATTGTGTTATTGAGTTCTATAGTTTCCTTATTTAACTTTTGTTTGGAAGATCTGTCCAGTGGTGAGAGAGGTGTGTTGAAGTCTTCCATGATTATTGTATGGTGATCCATTAGACTCTTGAACTTAAGAAGAGTTTGCTTGATGAACACAGCTGCACCATTATTTGGGGCATATATATTTATGATTGTTATGTCTTGTTGGTGTATGGTTCCCTTGAGCAGTATGAAGTGTCCTTCTTTATCCCTTTGATTAACTTTGACTTGAAATCTATTTTATTAGATAGAGTATGGACACTCCTGCTTGTTTCCGTAGTCTATATGAGTGGTATGATTTTCCCCAACCTTTCCTCAGTCTATGAATATCTTTTCCTATCAGATGCATCACATGTAGGCAGCATATTGTTGGGTCTTGTTTTGTGATCCATTCTACTAGCCTGTGTCTCTTAATTGGTGAGTTTAAGCCATTAACATTTAGGGTTATTATTGATATATGGTTTGTTCTTCTAGCCATATTTTTTTTTGATGTTACTAAACCTGATTTGTTATTCTCTTTGACTACTTTCCCCCTTTACTGTCCTACCTCCCATTGTTTGGTTTTCAATGTTATTGTCCATTCCTCTTCCTGTAATGTTTTGCAAAAATTTTTTGAAGAGATGGTTTTCTGGCTGCGAATTCTTTTAACTTTTTTTTATCGTGGAAAGTTTTATTTTCATCTTCTATCCTGAAGTTTAATTTCGCCGGATACACGATTCTTGGTTGGAACCCATTTTCTTTCAGTGTTTTTTTTTCTTTCAGTGTTTGAAATATGTTATTCCAGGATCAGAGTCTGTGTTGAGAGATCAGCTGTTATCCCGATTGGTTTGCCCCTAAATGTAATTTCTTTCTCTTGCAGCTTTTAAAATTCTCTTCTTATTCTGTATGTTGGACATCTTTATTATAATGTCTCTGCTCTCTGTATCAGTCCATCTGCACACCTGTCTCTAACGTCTGCTCTATGCAACGATCATTCTGCACCCCAGTCTCCAAACTCTGCTCCCTGCAACAGTCCGTTGTCAACCCAGTCTACAATATCTGCTCTCTGCAACAGATCTTCTGTACCTCAGTCTGAATACTCTGCTGTCTGCAACGATTTTTCTGCACCTGAGTCTCCAACCTCTGCTCTCTATAACAGTCCTTCTGCACCTCAGTCTCCAACCTCTGCTTTCATACTTGAAAACTCTGCTGTCTGCAACGATTTTTCTGCACCAGAGTCTCCAACCTCTGCTCTCTGTGACAGTCCTTTTGCACCTCAGTCTACAACATCTCCTCTCTGCAATATTTCCTCTGCTTCCCAGTATCAAACCTGTGCTCTCTGTAAAAGTCCGTCTGCACCCCAGTGTCCAACCTCTGATCTTTGTAACGATCCTTCTCCACCTCAGTTTAAAACATCCGCTCTCTGTAAAAGTTTTTCTGCACCTCAGTCTCCAGACTCTTTTCTCTGTAAGATCCTTCTGAAACCCAGTCTTTAACGTCTGCTCTCTGTAACAGTCCTTCTGCACCCCAGTCTGTAACCTCTGCTCTCTGTAATGGAACTTCTCACACCAGTCTCCAACCTCTGCTTTCTGCAACAGTCCTTCAGCAACCCAGTCTTCAAACTCTGCTCTCTGCAACGATCCTTCTGCACCTCAGTCTCTAACCTCTGCTCTCTGCAAAGATCCTGTGGCACCCTAGTCTCAAGCCTCTGCTCGCTGCAACAGTCCTTGTGAACCCCAGTCTCCAACATCTGCTCTCTGCAACAGTTTTTCTGTACCTCAGTCTGAAAACTCTGCTCTCTGCAATAGTCCATCTGCACCCCAGTCTTCAACCTCTACTCTCTGTAACAGTCCTTCTGTACCTCAGTCTCCAATCTCTGCTCTATGCAACAGTCCTTCTGCACCCCATTCTCCAACCTCTGCTCTCTGTAACAGTCGTTCTGCACCTCAGTCTCCAAACTCTTTTCTCTGAAAGAAACTTCTACAACCCAGTATCTAACCTCTGCTTTCTGTATCACTCCTTCTGCACCACAGTTTTTAAAGTCTGCTCGCTGTTACAGTCCTACTGCACCTCACTCTGCAAGGTCTGCTCTCTGTAACAGGCCTTCTTCTCCCCAGTCTCCAAACTCTGCTCTCCACAACAGTCCTTCTGTACCCCAGTCCCCAACCTAAGCTCTCTGAAAGATCCTTCTGCACCCAAGTCTCCAAACTCTACTCTCTGTAACAGTCCTTCTGTACCCCAGTCTCAAACCTATACTCTCTGTAGCAATCCTTCTGCACATTTATCTTTAACCTCTGCTCTCAGCAACGGTCCTTTTGCACCCCAGTCTCCAACTTCTGTTCTCTGCAACAGTCCTTCTGCACCACAGTCTGCAACATATGCTCTCTGTAACAGTCCTTCTGTACTGCAGTCTCCAACCTCTGCTATTTGTAACAGTCCTTCTGGACCCCAGTCGCTGACCTCAGCTTTTGGTATCAGTCCTTCTGCACCCCAGTCTCCAACCTCTGCTCTCTGTAACATTCTTTCCGCACCTCAGTCTAAATCTCTGCTCTCTGTATCAGTCCTTCTGCACCCCTGATTCAAAACTCTGCTCTCTGAAACAGTCCTTCTTCACCTCAGTCTTCAACAACTGCTTTCTGCAACAGTCCTTCTACACACCAATCTCCAAACTCTGCTCTCTGGGACAGTCCTTCTATACCCCCGTCACCATAATCTGCTCTCTGCAATGATCCTTTTGCACCCCATTCAACAACGTCTGCTCTGCAACAGTTTCTCTGCAACCAAGTCTCCAAACTCTGCTCTCTATAAGATCCTTCTGTACACCAGTTTTCAAACTCTGCTCTCTGTAACATTCCTTCTGCACCCCAGTCTCCAACCTATGCTCGCTGCAATGGTCCCTCTGCACCCCAGTCTCCAACCTTATTCTCAACAACAGATCTTCTGTACCGCAGTCTTCAAACTCTGTTCTCTGTAAGGGTCCTTCTTCACCCCAGTCTCCAAACTGTGCTTTCTGTATCAGTGCTTCTGCACCACACTCTCCAAATTCTGCTCTCTGTAACAGTCCGTCTGCACCTCACTCTGCAACCTCTGATCTTTGCAACAATTTTTCTTCACCCCAGTCTTCAACCTATGCTCTCTGTAACAGTCCTTCTGTACTGCAGTCTCCAACCTCTGCTCTCTGTAATGGTCTTTCTGCACCCGAGTCTCCAAACTCTGTGTTGTGTATCATTCATTCTGCACACCAGTCTCTAACCTCTGCTCTCTGTAACAGTCTTTCTGCACCTCAGACTCCAACAACTGTTCTCTGCAAAAGTACTTCTGCGCCCCTATCTCCAACCTCTGCTCTTTGCAACAGTCCTTCTGCACCTCAGTATCCAAACTCAGCTCTCTGTAGGATCCATCTGAAACCCAGTCTCCAAACTCTTCTTTCTGCAATGGTCCTTCTGTACCTCAGACTCCAACCTCTGTTCTCTGAAACAGTTCTTCTACACCCCAGTCTCCATAATCTGCTCGCACCAACGATCCTTCTGCACCCAAGTCTCCAACATCTGCTCTCTGCAACAGTCCTTCTCCATCCCAGTCTCCAAACTCTGGTCTCTTCAACAGTCCATCTGCACCCCAGTCTCCAACCACTGCTTTCTGTATCAGTCTTTCTGAACTCCAGTCTCCAACCTCTGCTTACTTAACAGTCCTTCTTCACCTCAGTCTCCAAACTCAGCTTTCTGCAACGATCCTTCTGCACCCCAGTCTCCAACATCTGCTCTCTACCACGATCCTTCTGCACCCTAGTCTAAAACCTCTTTACGCTGCAACAGTCCTTCTGAACCCCAGTCTCCAACATCTGCTCTCTGCAACAGTTCTTCTGTACCTCAGTCTGAAAACTCTGCTCTCTGTAATAATCCTTCTGCACCCCATTCTCCAACCTCTGCTCTCTTTAACAGTCCTTCCGTACCTAAGTCTCTAACCTCTGCTTTATGCAACAGTCCTTCTGCACCCCAGTCTCCAACGTCTGCTCTCTGCAACAGTATTCTACAACCAAGTCTCCAACCTCTGCTCTCTGCAACAGTCCTTATACATCCATGTCTCCATACTCTGATCGCCCAAACGATCCTTCAAAACCTCAGTCTCCAACCTCTGGTCTCTACATCAGTTCATTTACACCCCAGTCTCCAACCTCTGCTCTCAGTAACAGTCCTTCTGTACTGCAGTCAATAACCTCTGTTCTCTGTAAGAGTCCTTATGCACCACAGTATCCAACCTCTGCTTTCTGTATCAGTCGGTTTTCACCACACTCTCAAAACACTGCCCTCAGTAACCGTCCTTCTGAAACTCAGTCTGCAACCTCTGCTCTCTGCAAAAGTCCTTCTGCATCCCAGTCTCTATCCTCTGCTCTCTTCAAAAGTCCTTTTGCACCCCAGTCTCCAACATTTGCTCTCTGCAACAGTACTTCTCCACCCCAGTCTCCAAACTATTCTCTCTATAACAGTCCTTCTGTACTGCATTTTCCAACCTCTGCTCTGTGTAAGGGTACTTCTACACCCGAGTCTCCAACCTCTGCTTTCTGTATCAGTCATTCTGCACCCCAGTCTCCAACCTGTGCTCTGAGTAACTGTCCCTCTGCACCTCAGTCTCGAACCTCTGCTCTCTGCAACGGTCCTTCTGCACCTGTCTCCAACTTCTGTTCTGTATAATTCCTGTACGCCTGTCTCCATATCTGCTCTGTGTAACAGTCCTTCTTCACCTCAGTCTTCAACCTCTGCTCTGTGTAACAGTCCTTCTGCAACCCAGTGTCCAACATCTGCTCTCTGCAACGATCCTTCTGCATCCCAGTCTCCAAACTCTGCTCTACATAACAGTCCTTCTGCACCTCAGACTCCAAACTCTGCTCTACGTAAGATCCTTCTGCAACCCAGTCTCTAAACTCTGCTCTCTGTAACAGGCCTTCTGCACCCCAGTCTCCAACCTCTGCTCTCTGTAACAGGCCTTCTGCATCCCATTATCCCAACTCTGCTCTCTGTAACAATCCTTCTGTGCCTCAGTATCCAACCTCTACTCTCTGTAACAGTCCTTCTGCACATCACTCTCCAACATCTGCTATTTGTAAGTTCCTTCTGAAACCCAGTCTCCAAACACTGCCCTCTGTAACAGTCCTTCTGCATGCCTTCTCCCAACTCTCCTCTCCGTAACAGGCCTTCTGCACCCCAGTCTCCAACTCTGTGCTCTGTAACAGTCCTGCTGAACCTCGGTCTACAATCTCTGCTCTCTGTAAGATCCTTCTGCAACCTTGTCTGAAAACTCTGCTCTATGTAACAGTCCTTCTGCACCTCATTCTCAAAACTCTGTTCTTTCAACACTCATTCTGCACCGCAGTCGCCAAACTCTCTGCAAGAGTCCTTATGCACCTAAGTGTCCAAACTCAGCTCTCTTTAAGATCCTTCTGAAACCCAGTCTTTTACCTCTGCTTTCTGCAATGGTCCTTCTGCACTCCAGTCTTCAAACTCTGATCTCTACAATAGTTATTTTGCACCCCAGTCTAAAACATCTTCTCTCTGTTACAATCCTTCTGTACCAGAGTCTCCATACTCTTCTCTCTGTAACGGTCTTTCTGCACCCCAGTCTCCAAACTCTGCTTTCTGTATCAGTGCTTCTGCACCCCAGTCTACAATTTCTGCTCTATGTAACAGTTCTTCTGCACCTCATATCCAAACTCTGCTATCTTCAACAGTCCTTACGCACCCCAGTCTCCAACCTCTGCTCTCTGTAAGATCCTTCTGCACTCCAGATTCCAAACTCTGCTCTCTGTATCATTCCTTCTCCACCCCAGTTTTTAACCTCTGATTTCTGCAAGTGTCCTGCGGCACCCAAGTCTCCAACCTCTGTCCTCTTCAACAGTCCTTCTGCTCCCCAGTCTCCAACATCTGCTCCTGTAACAGTCCTTCTGTACCGCAGTCTCCAACCTGTGGTCTGTGTAACATTTCTTCTGCACCCCAGTCTCCAAACTCTGCTCTCTGTAACAGTTCTTCTACAACTCAGTCTCGAACCTCTGCTCTCTGTAACAGTCCTTCGGAACCTAAGTCTGACACTTCTGCTATCCACACGATCCTTCTGCACCCCAATCTCCAACCACTTCTCTCTGTAAGAGTCCTCGTGATCCCCAGTCTGCAACCTCTGCTCTCTGTAACACTTTTTCTATACCGCAGTCTCCAAACTCGAGTCTGTGTAACAGTCCTACTGAACCCCAATTTCCAACCTCTGCTTTCTGTAACACTCCTTTTGCACCTCAGTTTCCAAACTCTGCTCTCTGTAACAGTCCTTCTAAGCCTCAGTCTCCATCCTCTGCTTTCTTTAACAGTCCTTTAGCACCTCAGTCTGACACCTTGCTCTCTGCACGATTCTTCTGCACCCCAGTCTTCATCCTCTGCTCTCTGCAATGATCCTACTGCAACCCAGTCTCAAACCTCTAATCTCTGAAACAATCTTCTGCACCTCAGTCTCCACACTCTATTCTCTGTAACATTCCTTCTTCACATCAGTCTCAAACCTCTACCCTCTGTAACAGTCCTTCTGCACCTCAGATTGAAACCTCTGCTCTCTGCACGATCTTTCTACACCCAGTCTCTAACCACTGCTCTCGGGTACGATCCTTCTGCACCCTAGTAACCAACCTCTGCTCTCTGCAATGATCCTACTGAACACCAGTCTCCAACCTCTGATCTGTGAAACAGTCCTTCTGAACCTCAGTCTCCAGCTTCTGCTCTCTGTAAGATTCTTCTGCACCCCTGTATCCAACCTCTGCTCTCTGTAACAGTCCTTGTGAACCAGAGTCTTTAACCTCTGCTCCCTGTAACAGGACTTCCGCACCTCAGTCTCCAACCTCTGCTCTCTGCAACAGTCCTTCTGCACTCCAGTCTCCAACCTCTGCTCCTTACAACAGTCCTTCTGCACCCTAGTACCAACATCTGCTCTCTGCAACAGACCTTCTTCACCCCAGTCTTCAACATCTGCTCTCTGCAACAGTCATTCTGCAATTCAGTCTGAAAACTCTTCTTTCTGCAACGTTTCTTCTCTACCCAAGTCTCCTACATCTGCTCTCTGCAACAGTCCGTTTGCACCCCAGTCTCCAAACTCTGCTCACTGTAAGATCCATCTGCACCCAAGTCTCCAACCTCTGCTCTCTGTAACAGTCCTTCTGCACCCCATTCTCCAACATCTGCTCTCTGCAACAGTCCTTCTGCACCCCAGTCTCCAAACTCTACTCTGCAACGATCTTTCTGGACCCCAGTCTCCAAAGTCTGCTCTCTGCAACAGTCATTCTGCACCCCAGTCTCCAACATCTGCTCTCTGCAACAATCCTTCTGCACCTCAGTCTGAAGACTCTGCTCACTGTAACATCCCTTCTTTACCCCTGTTTCCAACGTCTGTCCTCTGCAACAGTCCTTCTGCTCCCCAGTCTCTGAGATTTGCTCTTTGTAACAGTCCTTCTGTACCGGAGTATCCAACTTCTGCTTTTTTTAAAGATCCTTCTACACCCACGTCTCCAAACTCTGCTTTGTGTATCAGTCTGTCTGAAAACCAGTTTCCAACCTGTGTTCTCTGTATCTATCCTTTTGCACCTCAGTCTAAACCTGTTCTCTATGTAAGAGTCCTTCTGAACCCCAGTTCTCCAACCTCTGCTCTCGGTAACAGTCCTATATCGCAGTCTCCAAACTCTGCTCTCCTTAACGGTCCTTATGCTCCCCAATTTCCAAACTCTGCTTCCTGTAAAAGTCCTTCTGCACCTGAGTCTCCAAACTCTGCTCTCTGTAACAGTCCTTCTACACCTCAGTCTCCAAACTATGCTTTCTGTAACAGTCCTTCTAAACCTCAGTCTGAAAATTCTGCTCTCTGCACGATCCTTCTGCACCCCAGTCTCCCACCACTGCTCTTGGTAACAGTCCCCCTGCACCTCAGTCTCCAACCTCTGCTCTCTGTAAGATCCTTCATCAACCCAGTCTCCAAGCACTGCTCTTTGTAACAGACCATCTCACACAAGTCTGCAAATTCTTCTCTCCGCAATGATTCTACTTCACACCAGTCTCAAACCTCTGCTCTCTGCAACAGTCCTTTTGCACCACAGTCGACAACCTCTGCTCTCTGCAACAGTCCTTCTGCACCCCAGTTTTCAACCTCTGCTCTCTGTAACAGTCCTTCTGAACCTCAGTCTTTAACCTCTGATCTCTGCAACAGTCCTTCTGCACCTCATTCTCCAACCTCTGCTCTCTGCAACAGTCCTTTGCACCCCAGTCTCCAACATCTGCTCTCAGCAACAGTCCTTCTAACTCCAGTCTCTAATCTCTGCTCTCTCCAACGATCCTTCTGGACCCCAGGCTCCAACGTCCTTCTGCAACAGTCCTTCTGCACCAGTCCTTCTGCACCACAGTCTCCAACGTTCTTCTGCAACAGTCCTTCTGCACAACAATCTCCAACTTCTGCTCTCTGTAAGATCTTTCTGCACGCCAGTTTCCAAAATCGGCTCTATCTAACATTCCTTCTCCAACGCAGTCTGTAACCTCTGCTTTCTTCGAAGGTCCTGTGGCACCCCAATCTCCAACCTCTGTCCTCTGTAACAGTCCTTCTGCTCCCCAGTCTCCAACATCTGCTCTCTGTAACAGTCCTTCTGTACCGACGTCTCAAACCTCTACTCTCTGTAACGGTCCTTCTGCAACCCAGTCTTTAAACTCTGCTTTCTGCAAGTGTCCTGCGGCACCCCAGTCTCCAACCTCTGTCCTCTGCAACAGTCATTCTTCTCCCCAGTCTCCAACATATGCTCTCTGTAACAGTCCTTCTGAAACGCAGTCTCCACCCTCTGCTCTCCGTAACGGTCCTTCTGGAACCCAGTCTCCAAACTCTGCTTTCTGTATCAGTCCTTCTGAAGCCCAGTCTCAAACCTCTGTTCTCTGTATATATATTTCTGCACCTCAGTCTCCAAACTGTTCTCACTGTAACATTTCTTCTGCACCCCAGTCTCCAACCTCTGCTCTCTGTAACAGTTTTTTTATACAGCAGTCTCCAAATCCTGGTCTCTGTAACGAACTATTTGCACCCCAATTTCCAAAATCTGCTTACTGTAACAGACTTTCTGCACCTCAGTCTACAAACCCTGCTCTCTGTAACAGTTTATCTACACCTCAGTCTCCAACCTCTGCTCTCTGTAACAGTCTTACTGCACCTCAGTCTCCAACTTCTGCTCTCTGTAAGATCCTTCAGGAACACAGTGTCCAACCACTACTCTCTGTAACAGTCCACCTGCACCTAAGTCTCCAACCTCTGCTCTCGGTAAGATCCTTCAGCAACCCAGTCTCTAAACTCTGCTGTCTATAACAGTCCTTCTGCACCCCAATCTTCAACCTCTCCTCTCTGTAGCAGGCCTTCTGCACCCCAGTCTCCAACCTCTTCTCTCTGCAACGATCCTTCTGTAAACCAGTCTCCAACCTCTGCTCTCTACAATGATTATACTGCACGCCAGTCTCCAACCTCTGATCTCTGCAACACTCCTTCGGCACCTCAGTCTCCAACGTCTTCTCTCTGTAAGATCCTTCTGCACCTCTGTCTTCAAGCTCTGCTCCTTGTAAAGATCCTTCTGCACCCCAGTCTTCAACTTCTGCTCTATGTAAAAGGACTTCTGCACCTCAGTCTCCAACATCTACTCTCTGCAACAGTCCTTCTGCACCCCAGTCTCCAAACTCTGCTCTCTGTACTGATCCTTCTTCACACCAGTCTCCAACCTCTGCTCTCTGAAACAGTACTTCTGAACCCCAGTCTCCAACATTTGCTCTCTGCAACAGTCCTTCTGCAACTCAGTCTGAAAACTCTGCTCTTTGCAACAATCCTTCTGCACCCCAGTCTCCTATCTCTGCTCTCTCTAAGACCCTTCTGCATCCCAGTCTCCAAACTCTGCTTTCTGTAACAGTCCTTCTGCACCCCAGTCTCCAACCTTGTTCTGTACAACAGTTCTTCTGTACCACAGTCTTCAACCTCTGTTCTCTGTAAGGGTCCTTCTGCACCCCTGTCTCCAGCCTCTGCTTTCTGTATCAGTCCTTCTGCACCACAGTCTCAAACCTCTACTCTCTGAAACAGTCCTTCTGCACCCCAGTCTTCAACATCTGCTCTCTGCAATAGTCCTTCTTCACCCCAGTCTCTAAAGTCTGCTCTCTACAACAGTACTTTTCCACCGAAGTCACCAAACTCTGCTCTCTGTAACAGTTCTTCTGCACCTCAGACTCCAACCTCTGCTCTCTGCAACAGTCCTTCTGCGCCCCAATCTCGAACCTCTTCTCTCTGCAACAGTCCTTCTGCACCTCAGTGTCCAAAATCTAATCCCTGTAAGATTCTTCTGAAACCCAGTCTCCAACATATGCATTCTGCAATGGTCCTTCAGCACCAGAGTCTTCAACCTCTGTTCTCTACAACATTTACTGAGCACCCCAGTCTTCAACCTTTGCTCTCTGTAACAGTTCTTCTGTACTACAGTCTCAAATCTCTGTTCTCTGTAAGGGACCTTCTGGACCCCATCTCCAACCTCTGCTTTCTGTATCAGTCTTTCTGCAACCCAGTCTTCAAACTCTGCTTTCTGTATTTGTCGTTGTGCACGCCAGGCTTCAACCTCTGCTCTCTGTAACAGTCCTTCTGCACCCCAGTCTCCATCCTCTACTCTCTGCAACAGTCCTTCTGCACCCCAGTCTCCAACATCTGCTCCAGGTAACAGTTCTACTGCACCCCAGTCTCCAACCACTATTCTCTGTGACAGTCCTTCTGCACATCAGTTTTCAACCTTTGTTCTCTGTAAGAGGCCTTCGGCACCCAGTCTTCAACCTTTGCTCTCTGTAACAGTCCTTCTGTACTACAGTCTCAAACCTCTGTTGTCTGTAAGGGACCTTCTGCACCCCATCTCCAACCTCTGCTTTCTGTATCAGTCTTTCTGCAACCCAGTCTTCAAACTCTGCTTTCTGTATTTGTCGTTGTGCACGCCAGGCTTCAACCTCTGCTCTCTGTAACAGTCCTTCTGCACCCCAGTCTCCATTCTCTGCTCTCTGCAAAAGTCCTTCTGCACCCCAGTCTCCAACTTCTGCTCCAGGTAACAGTTCTACTGCACCCCAGTCTCCAACCACTATTCTCTGTGACAGTCCTTCTGCACATCAGTCTTCAAACTCTGTTATCTGTAAGAGGCCTTCGGCACCCAGTCTACAACCTCTCCTCTCTGTAACAGGCCTTCTGCACCCAAGTCTCTAAACTCTGCTCTCTAAAACAGTACTTCTGCACCCCAGTCTCCAACCTCTTCTCTCAGTATCAGTCCTGCACCCCAGTCTCCAAACACTGAACTCTGTAACAGTTTTTCTGCACATCAGTCTTTAACAACTGCTATCTGCATGAGTCCTTCTGTAGCCCAGTCTCCTACCTCTGCTCTCTAGAATAGTCCTTCTATACCCCAGTCTCCATAATGTACTCTCTGCAATGATCCTTCTGCACCCCAGGCTCCAACGTCTGCTCTCTGCAAAATCCCTTCTGCACTCCAGTCTCCAAACTTTCCTCTCTGTAAGATCCTTCTGCACCCCAATTTCCAAACGCTGTTCTCTATAACATTCCTACTGCACCCCAGTCTCCAACCTGTACTCTACAACAGTTCTTCTGTACCGCAGTCTTCAACCTCTGTTCTCTGAAAGAGTCCTTCTGCACCCCAGTCTCCAAACTCTGCTCTCTGTAACAGTCCCTCTGCACCTCACTCTGCAACCTCTGCTCTCTGTAGCAGTCCTTCTGCATCCCAGTCTTCAACCTCTTCTCTCTGCAACAGTCCTTCCTCACCCCAGTCTCCAAAATATGCTCTCCGTAACAGTATTTTTTCACCACAGTCTCAAACCTCTGCTCTCTGTAACAGTACTTCTGTACTGCAGTCTCCAACCTCTGCTCTCTGTAATGGTCCTTCGGCACCCCAGTCTCCAAACTCTTCTTTCTGTATCAGTAGTTCTGCACCCCGGTCTTGAAACTCTGCTCTCTGTAACAGTCCTTCTACACCTCAGACTCCAAACTTTGCTCTCTGCAACAGTACTTTTGCACCTCAATCTCAAACCTCTGCTTTCTGCAATGGTCCTTCTGAACCCCAGTCCCCAACCTCTGTTTTCTACAACACTTATTCTCACCCCAGTCTCCAACCTCTGCTCTCTGTAACAGTCCTTCTGTACCGCAGTCTCCAACCTCTGTTCTCTGTAAGGGTCCTTCTGTAGCCCAGTCTCCAACCTCTGCTTTCTGTATCAGTCCTTCTTCCCCACATTCTCCATACTCTGCTCTCTGTAACAGTCCTTCTGTACCTCATTCTGCAACCTCTGCTCTCTGCAATAGTCCTTCTTCACCCCAGTCTACAATCTCTGCTCTGTGTAACAGTCCTTCTGCACCTCAGTCACTAACCTCTACTCTCTTCAGCAGTTCTTCTCCACCCCAGTTTCCAACCTCTGCTCTCGGCAACAGTCCTTGTGGACGCCATTATCAAACTTCTACTCTCTGCAACAGTCCTTGTACAACCCAGTCTTTCACGTCTGCTTTCTGTAAGAGTCTTTCTGCACCTCAGTCTGAAAACTCTGCTCTCTGCAATGATCCTTCTGCACCTAGTCTCCAAATTCTGCTCTCTGCAACAGTTTTTCTGCACCCTAGTCTCCAACCTCTGTTCTAAGCAAAAGTCTTTGTACACCCCAGGCTCCAAACTCTTCTCTCTGTAACAGTCCTTCTGTAGTGCAGTCTCCAACCTCTGCTGTCTGTAATGGTCCTTCTGCACCCGAGACTCCAAACTCTAGTTTCCATATCAGTTATTCTACACCCAAGTCTCCAACCTCTGCTCTCTGTAACAGTCCTTCTTCACCTAAGTCTCCAACCTCTGCTCTCTGCAACAGACCTTCTGCACCCCAGTCTCAAACCTCTTCTCTCTGCAAAAGTCCTTTTACACCCCAGTCTCCAAACTCTGGTCTCTGCCACGATCCTTCTGCACCCCAGTCTCAAACCTCTGCTCTCTGCTACAGTCTTTCTTCACCCCAGTCTCAAAACAGTGCTCTCTGTAACTGTCCTGCTGCACCCCAGTCTCCAACCTCTGCTCTCTGTAGCGATCCTTCTGAACCTCAGTCTCCAACCTCGGCTCTCTGCAAGGATTTTTCTGCACCTCAGTTTTAAACCTCTGTTCTCTGCAATGATCCTTCTACACACCTTTCTCCAAGATCTGCTCTCTGTAACAGTTCTTGTGAACATCAGTGTCAAAACTCTGCTCTCTGTAACAATTTTTTTGCATCTCCGTCTTCAACCTGTGCTCTCTGTAATAGTTTTTCTGCACCTCAGTCTCCAACCTCTGCTCTCTGTAACAAACCTTCTGCACCCCAGTCTCCAACCTCTGCTCTCTTTAACAGTTTTTTTGGACACCAATCTACAAACTCTGCTCTCTGTAACACTCCTTCTGCACACCAGTCTCCATCCTCTGCTCTTTGTAAGAATCCTTCTGCACCCCAGTCTCCAACTGCTCCTCTCTTTAACAGTCCTTCTGCACCTCAGCCTCCAATATCTGCTCTTTGAAATGATCCTTCAGCACCTCAGTCTCCAATCGCTGCTCTCTGTAACAGGCCTTTTGAACCCCATTCTCCAACATATGCTCTCTGGATCAGTCCTTTTGCACACCACTATCCTACCTCTGCTCTCTATAACAATCCTTCTGCACCGGAGTCTCCAACCTCTGCTCTCTGAAAAGGTTCGTCTGCACCCAAGTCTCCAAACTCTGTTCTCTGCATCAGTCCCTCTGCACCCCAGTATCCAAACTCTGCTCTCTGTAACAGTCCTTCTGTAACGCAGTCTCAAAACTCTGCACTCTGTAAGGGTCATTCTGCACCACAGTCTCCAACGTCAGCTTTCTGTATCAGTTTTTTCTGCACCCCTGTGCTCTCCACAACAGTCCTTCTACACCCCAGTGTCCAGTCTCTGCTCTCTGCAACAGTCCCTCTGCAACTCAGTCTCCAACCTCTGCTCTCTGTAAAAATCCTTCTGCACCTCAGTCTTCAACCTCTGCTCTCTGCAACGGTCCTTCTGCACCTCAGTCTCCAAAAACTACTCTCTGTAAATGTACTTCTGAACCCCTTCTCCTAACTCTGCTCTCTGTAATAGGCCTTCTGCACCCCAGTCTCCATCCTCTGATCTCTATAACAATCCTTCTGCACCCCAGTCTCAAAATTTTGCTCTCTACAATGATCCTTCTGTACCACAGTCCCCAAACTCTGCTCTACGCAACAGTCCTTCTGCACCCCAATCTCCAACATGTGCTCTATGCAAAAGTCATTCTGTACCTCAGTGTGAAAAATCTGTTCTCTACAACGATCCTTCTGCACCCCAGTCTCCAACCTCTGCTCTTTGTAACAGTCCTGATGCACATCGGTCTACAACTCTGCTCTCTATAAGATCTTTGTGCAACCTGGTCTAAGAACTCTGCTCTCTGTAGGAGTTCTACTGCACCCCTGTCTCAAAACTCTGCTCTCTGCAACGATCCTTCTGCACCTCAGTCTCAAAACTCTACTCTCTGTAACAGTCCTTCTGCACCCAAGTCTCCAACCTCTGCTCTCTGCAATGATCCCTCTTCACCCCAGTCTAAAAACTCTGCTCTCTACACCAATCCTTTTGCACCCCAGTTTCCAACCTCTGCTCTCTGCAAAAGTCCTTCTGCACCCCAGTCTCCAACATCTGCTCTCTGTAACAGTCCTTCTGTAACTCAGTCTCCAAACTCTTCTCTCTGCAACAGTCCTTCTGAACCTTAGTCTCCAACATCTGCTCTCTGCAACAGTCCTTCTCTAGCCCAGTCTCCATCCTCTGCTCTCTGTAACAGTCTTTCTGTATTGCAGTCTCCAAACTCTGCTCTCTGTAATGGTCCTTCTGGACCCCAGTCACCAAACTCTTCTTTCAGTACCAGTCCTTCTGCACCCAGGTCTCTAAACTCTGATTTCTGTAACAGTCCTTCTGCAACTCAGACTACAATTTCTGCTCTCTGCAACAGTCCTTCTGTGCCCTAATCTCCAAACTCTGCTCTCTGCAACAGTCCTTCTGCACCTCAGTGTCCAAACTCTGCTCTCTGTAAGATCCTTCTGAAACCCAGTCTCCAACGTCTTCTTACTGCAATGGTCCTCCTGCAACCCAGCCTCTAACCTCTTCTATCTACAACTGTTATTCTGCACCCCAGTCTCCAACCTCTGCGCTCTGTAACATTCCTTCTCTACCGCAGGCTCCAACCTCTGTTCTCTGTAAGGGTCCTTCTGCACCCCAGTCTCTAACCACTGCTTTCTGTATCAGTCGTTTTGCACCACATTCTCCAAACTCTGCTCTCTGTAACAGTCCTTCTGCACAAAAGTCTGCAACCTGTGCTCTCTGCAATAGTTCTTCTATACCCCAGTCTCTATTCTCTGCTCTCTGCAACAGTCCTTCTGCACCCCAGTCTTCAACATCTGCTCTCCTCAACAGTCCTTCTGCACCACAGTCTCTAACCTCTGCTCTCTGCAACAGTCCTTCTGCACCACAATCACCAACCTCTGCTTTCTGTATCAGTCCTTCTGCACCCCAGTCTCCAACCTCTGCTCTCATAAACAGTCCTTCTGCACCTCTTTCTGAAAACTCTTCTCTCTTGAACGATCCTTCTGCATCTTAGTCTCAAACCTCTTCTCTCTGTAAGAGTCCTTATGTACCTCAGTATCCAAACTTTTGTCTCTGTAAGATCCTTTTGCAACCCACTCTTTAAACTCTGCTCTCTGTAACTATCCTTCTGCACCCCAGTCTTCAATCTCCTCTCGGTAACAGGCCTTCTGCACCCCAATCTCTAACCTATGCTGTCTATAACAGGCCTTTTGACCCCAGTCTCCAAACTCTTCTCTCTTCAACTATTCTTCTGAACCCCAGTCTCCAACCTCTGCTCTCTGCACCAGTCCTCCTGCACCCCAGTCTCAAACCTATGCTTTCTGTAAGATCCTTCTGCACACCTGTCTCCAACCTCTGCTCTCTGTAAAAGTACTTCTGTAAAGCAGTCTCCAAACTCTGCTATCTGTAAGGGTCCTTCTGCACCTCAGTCTCCAATTTGTGCTCTCTGCAACACTACTTCTGCAACCGAGTCTCCAAACTTTTCTCTCTGCAATTGATTTTCTGCACATGAGTATCCAACCTGTGTTCTCTGTAAAAGTCCTACTGCACCCCAGTCTTCAACCTTAGTTTTCTGTAAAAGTCCTTCTGCACCACAGTCTCCAATCTCTGCTCTCTATAACGATCCTTCTGCACCCCAGTCTCCAGAATCTGCTCTCTGCAACTATCCTTCTGCACCCCAGTCTCCAAACGCTGCTCTCTGTAATAGTCTTTCTGCACCCCAGTCTCCAACCTCTGGTCTCTGCAACAGTCTTTCTTCAACCAAGTCTCCAACATCTGCTCTCTGCAACAATCCTTCTACACCCCAGTCTACAACTTCTGCTCTCTGCAACAGTCCTTCTACCCCCCAGTCTCGATACTCTGCTCACCCCAACGATCCTTCTGCACCCCAGTCACCAACCTCTGTTCTCTTAAACAGTTCTTCTGCACACCAGTCTCCAACCTCTGCTCTCTTTAAATGTCCTTCAGTACCGCAGTCTCCAACCTCTGTTCTCTGTAAGGGTCCTTATGCAACCCAGTATCCAACCTCTGCTTTCTGTATCAGTCGTTTTCCACCACAGTCTCAAAAATCTGCCCGCTGTAACAGTCCTTCTGCAACTCAGTCTGCAAACTCTGCTCTCTGCAACAGTCCTTCTGCACCTCAGTCTCCAACCTCTGCTCTCTGTAAGGGTCCTTCGGCACCCGAGTCTCCAGCCTCTGCTTTCTGTATCAGTCCTTCTTCACCCCAGTCTCCAACGTCTGCTTTTTGTAACAATCCTTCTTCACCTCAGTCTCCAATGTCTGCTCTCTGTAAGGGTCCTTCTGCACCTAAGTCTCCAACCTCTTCTCTCTGTAACAGTGCTTCTGCACCTCAGTTTCCAAATTTTGCTCTCTGTAATATCTTACTGCAACCCAGTATTCAAACTCTGCTCTCTGTACCAATCCTTCTGCACCCCAGTCTCCAAACTCTGCTGTCTGTAACAGGTCTTCTGCACCCCAGTCTCTGAACTCTACTTTCTGTATCAGTATTTGTGCACCCCAGTCTCTAAGCTCTGGTCTATGGAACAATCCTTCTGCACCCCAGTCTTGTACCTCTGTTCTCTACAACAATTCTTCTGCACCCCAGTGTCCAAACACAGCTCTCTGTAACAGACTATCTGTTACACAGTATCCAACCTCTGTTTCCTTTTAGGGTCCTTCTGCACCCGAGTTTCCAACCTCTGCTTTCTGTATCAGTCCTTCGGCACCACAGTCTCCAAACTCTGATCTGTAACAGTCCTTCTCCACCACAGTCTGCAACCTCTGCACTCTGCAATTGTCCTACTGCACCCCAGTCTCAAACCTCTGCTCTCTGCAACAGTCCTTCTACACCCCAGTCTCAAACCTATGCTCTCTGTAACAGTACTTTTGTACTGCAGTTTCCAAACTCTTTTCTCTGTAATGGTCCTTCTGCACACCACTCTAAAACCTCTGCTTTCTCTATCAGTCCTTCTGCACTCAGTCTCCAACCTGTGCTCTGTAACAGTCCTTCTGCACCTCAGTCTCTAACGTCTGCTCGCTGCAACAGTTTTTGAAACACCAAACTTCAAACTCTGCTCTCTGCAACACTCCTACACCCAAGTCTCCAACATCTACACTCTGCAACAGTCCTTCTCCACCTCAGTCTTCAACCTCTTCTCTTTGCAAAGGTCTTTGTGCACCTCAGTCTTCAACAACTGCTCTCTGCAACAGTCCTTCTGCACCACAGTCTTCAACTTCTGCTCTCTGCAACAATCGTTCTGCACCCCAGTCTCCAAACGTTCCTCTCTTTAAGATTCTTCTGCACCCTAGTTTCCAAACTCTGCTCTCTGTAACATTCCTTTTGCACCGCAGTCTCCAACGTCTGCCCTCTGCAATGGTCCCTATGCACCCCAGTCTCCAAACTTGTTCTCTACAACAGTTCTTCTGTACCGTAGTCTCTAACATCTGCTCTCTGTAATGGTCCTTCTGCATCCCACTCTCCAAACTCTGCTTTCTGTATCAGTCCTTCTGCACCCCAGTATCCAACATCTGCTCTGCAACAGCCCTTCTGCACCACAGTCTCCAACGTCTGCTCTGTGTAACAGTCCTTCTGTACTGCAGTCTCCAAACTCTGCTCTATGTAACGGTCTTTCTGTAGCCCACTTTACAAACTCTGCTCCCTGTAACATTCCTTTTCCAACCCAGTCTCCAACCTCTGCTTACTACAACAGTCGTTCTGCATCCAAGTCTCCAAACTCTGCTCCGTGTAGCAGCCCTTCTCTACCTCAGTCTCCAACCTCTGCTCTCTACAACAGTTCTTCTGCACCCCAGTTGCCAACCTCTGCTTTCTGGAAGGTTCCTTCTGCACCCCAGTTCCCAACGTCTGCTCTCTGCAGCAGCCCTTCTGCACCTGAGTCTTCAAACTCTGCTCTCTGTAAAATCCTTCTTCAACCCCATCTCCGAACTCTGCTCTCTGTAACAGTCCTTCTGTACTGCAGTCTTTAAACTCTGCTCCCTGTAACCGTCCTTCTGCACCCCAGTCTCCAAACACTGATTTCTGTATCAGTCCTTCTGCACCACAGTCTCCTATTTCTGCTCTCTGCTACTGTCCTACTGAACCCCAGTCTTCATCATCTACTCTCTGCAACAGTCCTTCTGAACCCCAGTCTCCAACCTCTGCTCTCTGTAACAGTCCTTCTGTACTGCAGACTCCAACCTCTGCTCTCTGTAATGAACCTCCTGTACCACAGTCTCCAAACTCTGCTTTCTGTGTCATTTGTTCTGCACCCCCATTCTCAAACCTCTGCTCTCTGGAATAGTCCTTCTGCACCCAAATCTCAAACTTCTGCTCTATGCAACAGTCCTTCTGCACCTCAGTATTCAACCTCTGTTCTCTGTAACAATCCTTCTGCACCCCAGTCTCCAAATTCTACTCTCTGCAACAGTCCTTCTTTACCCTAGTCTCCAACTTCTGCTCGCTCTAATATGCTTCTTTACCCCAGTGTCCAAACTCTACACTCAGTAACAGTTCTTCTGCACTGCAGTCTCCAAACTCTGCTCTCTGTAACAATGCTTCTGCACCTCAGTCTCTAAACTCTGCTCTCTGGAAATGTCCTTCTGCATCCCTGTCTTAAACCTCTGTTCTTGCAACAGTCCTTCTGGTCCACAGTCTCCAATCTCTGCTCTTTGTAAAAGTCTTTTTGCACCCCAGTCTCCAATCTCTGCTCTCTGTAACGGTAATTTGGAACTCCAGTCTACATCCACTGCTTTCTTTCCAGTCGTGCCCCCCAGTCTCCAAACTCTGCTCTCTGCAACAATTTTTCTGCACCCCAGTCTCCCACGTCTGCTCTCTAAAACAGTCCTTCTGCACTTGAGTCTCCGACCTCTGCTCTCTGTAAGATCCTTCTGCACCCCAGTCTCCAACCTCTGCTATTTTCAACGATCTTTCTGCACCTCACTCGCCAACCTCTGTTCTCTGCAACAGTCCTTCTGCACCTCAGTACCCAACCTCTGATCTCTGTAACAGTCCTTCTGCACCTCAGTCTCCAACCTCTGCTCTCTGCAACAATCCTTCTGCCCCCCAGTCTCCTACGTCTGCTCTCTACAACCGTCCTTCTGCACCTCTGTCTCCAACCTCTGCTCTCTGTAACAGTTCTTCTCCACTGCAGTCCTGAAACTCTGCTCTCTGTAGTGGTCCTTCTGCACCCCTGTCTTTAAACTCTGCTTTCTGTATCAGTCTTTCTGCACCTCAGTCTGCAACCTCTAATCTCTGTAACAGTTCTTCTGCACCTCATTCTTCAACCTCTGCTCTCTGCAATTAACATTTTGCACCTCAGTATCCAACCTCTACTCTATGTAACAGTCATTATGCATCTCAGTCTCCAGCCTCTACTCTCTGGAAGATACTTTTGCAAACCAATCTCCAAAATCTGCTTTCTGTATCAGTCCTTCTTCACCTATTTTCCAAAATCTGTTCTCTGTCACAGGCTTTCTGCACCCCAGTCTCCAACATCTGCTCACTGCATTAGTCCTTCTTCACCTCAACTGAAAATTCTGCTCTCTTCCACGATACTTATGCACCCCAGTCTTCAACCTTTGTTCTCTGCAACAGTCCTTCTGCATCCCAGTCTCCAAACTCTTCTCTCTGTAAAAGTCCTTCTGCACCTAAGTCTCCAAATTCTGCTCTCTGCAACAGTCCTTCTGTAACCCAGTTTCCAAACTCTTCTTTCTGCAACAATAATTCTGCAACCCAGTCTCCAAACTCTGCTCTCTGTAACAGTCCTTCTGCACCCCAGGCTCCAAACTCTGCTCTCTGTAAGGCCTTCTGCACCCCAGTCTCAAACCTCCATCAGTCCTTCTGCACCCCAGTCTCCAACATCTGCTTTATGTATCAGTCCTGCACACCAGTCTCCAAACTCTGCTCTCTGTAACAGTCCTTCTGCACCTCATTGTCTATCCTCTGCTCTCTGTAACAGTGCTTCTGCACCCCAGTCTCTAAACTCTGCTCTCTGTAACAGTCCTTCTGCACACGAGTCTCTAATCTCTGCTCTCTGCAACGATCCTTCTTCACCCCAGTGTCCAAACTCTGCTCTCTGTAACAGTCCTTCTCCACCACAGTCTTTAATCTCTGCTCTCTGCAACAGTCCTTCTGCACCCCAGTCTCCAACCTCTGCTCTCTGCAACACTCCTTCTACACCCAAGTCTCAAACCTCTGCTCCCTGTAAGATCCTTCTGCACACCTGTATCCAACCTCTGATCTCTGTAACAGTCTTTCTTCAACCCCGTCTCCAAACTCTGCTTTTTGTTTCAGTCCTTCTGCACCACAGGATTCAACATCTGCTCTCTGCCACAGTCCTACTGCACGCCAGTTTAAAACTCTGCACTCTGCAACATTCCTTCTGTACCCCAGTCTCCAACCTCTGCTCTCTGTATCAGTCCTTCTGCACCCAATTCTCCAAACTCTACTCTTTGTAACAGTACTTCTGCACCTCAGTCTACAACCTCTTCTCTCAGCAACGGTCTTCATGCACCCCAGTATGCAAGTTCTTTTCTCTGCAACAGTCCTTCTGCACCACAGTCTGCAACATCTGCTCTCTGTAACAGTTTTTCTGTACTGCAGTCTCCAACCTCTGCTCTCTGTAACAGGCCTTCTGCACCCCAGTCTCCAACCTATGCTCTCTTTAAGATAATTCTGCACACCTGTCTCCACCTCTGCTCTCTGTAACAGTCCTTCTGTAACGCAGTCTTCAACCTCTGCTTTATGCAACAGTCCTTCTGCACCCCAGTCTCCATACTCTGCTGACACCAATGATTCTTCTGCACCCCAGTCTCGAACCCATGCTCTCTGTAACAGTCCTTCTGTACTGCAGTCTCCAAACTCTTTTCTCCATAAGTGTCCTTATGTACTCCAGTATTCAACATCTTCTTTCTGTATCAGTTGTTTTGAACCACAGTCTCCAAACTATGCCCTCTGTATCAGTCCCTCTGCAACTCAGTCGGCAACCTATGCTTTCTGAAACAGTCCTCTTGAAACCCAGTCTCCATCCTCTTCTCTCTGCACCAGTCTTTTTGCATACCAGTCTCCAACATCTGCTCTCTGCAACAGATCTTCTCCACCCCAGTCTCCAACCTCTGCTCTTTTTAACAGTCCTTCTGTACCGCAGTTTCCAACCACTGCTCTCTGTAAGGGTCCTTCTGCACACGAGTCTCCAAGCTCTGCTTTCTGTATTAGTCCTTCTTTACCCGAGTCTCCAACCTTTGTTCTGTGTAACTATCTTTCTGCACCTTATTCTCCAAACTCTGCTCTCTGTTACAGTCCTTGTTCACCCCAATCTCCAACCTCTACTCTTTGCAACAGTCCTTCTACACCCCAGTCTAAAACCTCTGCTTTCTGCAACAGTCCTTCTGCAACACAGTCTCCAACCTCTGCTCTCTGTATCAATCATTCTGCACCTCAGTCTCCAAGCTCTGCTCTCTGCAAAGGTCCTTCTGCACCTCAGTCTCCAAACTCTACTTTCTGAAACAGTGCTTCTGCACCTCAGTCTCCAAACTCTGATCTTAGTAAGATCCTTTTGCAATGCAGTCTCCAAACTCTGCTCACGGTAACAGTGATTCTGCACCCTAGTCTCCAAACACTGCTCTTTGGAACAGGCCTTCTGGACCCCAGTCTCCACTTCTGCTCTCTTTAAATAAGTCCTTCTGCACCCCAGTCTCCAACCTCTGCTCTCTTCAACGATCCTTCTGCACCCTGTCTCCAAACCTGTGCTCACTGCAACAGTTCTTGTTCACCCAGTCTCCAACATCTGCTCTCTGCAACAGTTATTCTGTACCTCAGTCTGAAAACTCTGCTCTCTGCAACAATCCTTCTGCACCCCAGTCTCCAAACTCAGCTCACTGTAACAGTCCTTCTGTACATCAGTCTCAAACCTCTTCTGTCTGTAAGACCCTTCTGAAACCCAGTCTGGCAAACTCTGCTCACTGAAACAGTCTTTCTGCACCCCAGTCTCCAAACTCTGCTCTCTGTAACAATAATTCTGCACCTAAGTCTCCAACCTCTGCTCTCTGCAAAGGTGCTTCTGTACTGCAGTCTGTAACCTCTGCTCTTTGTAACAGTCCTTACGCACCCGAGTCTCCAAACTCTGCATTATATATCAGTCATTCTGCACCCCAGTCTCTAAACTCTGCTCTCTGTAACAGTCCTGCTGCACCTCAAACTCCAACCTCTATTCTCTGCAAAAGTGCTTTTGATCCCCAATCTCCAACCTCTCCTCTCTGCAACAGTCGTTCTGCACCTCAGTGTGCAAACTCTGGTCTCTGTAAGATTTTTGGGAAACCCAGTCTTAAACCACTGCTTTCTGCAATGGTCCTTCTGCACCAAAGTCTTTCAAACTCTGATCTCTACAACAGTTATTTCTGCACCACAGTCTAAAATCTCTGCTCTCTGTAACAGTCATTCTCCAACCTCTGTTCTCTGTAAGGGTTTCTTCTGCACCACATTTGTCCAACCTCTACTTTCTGTATCAGTCCTTGTGCACCACATTCTCGAAAACCCTGCTTTCTGTATCAGTCCTTCTGCACTTCAATCTGCAACCTCTGCTGTCTGCAATAGTCCATATGCACCAGTCTCCAATTATTGCTCTCTGCAACATTACTTGTGCACCCCAGTCTCCAACATCTGCTCTCTGCAACAGTCCTTCTCCAACCCAGTCTCCATCTTCTGATCTCTGCAAAAGTCCTTCTGCACCCCAGTCCTCCAACCTCTGCTCTCTGTAACAGTCCTTCTAGACCCTAGTCTCCATAATCTGCTCTGCAACAGTCCGTCTGAACCTCAGTCTCCAGTCTCTGCTCTCTGTAAACAGTCCTTCTGCACCTCAGTCTCCAAACTCTGCTCTCTGTAAAGGCCATTTGCACCCCACTTTCCAACCTCTGCTCTCTGCAACGATCCCTCTGCACGCCAGTCTCCAATCTCTGCTCGCTGCAACAGTCCTTGTGCACCCCAATCTCCAACATCTGCTCTCTGCAACAGTTCTTTCTGTACCTCAGTCTGAAAAACTCTGCTCTCTGCAATTATCCTTCTGCACCGAGTCTCCAACATCTGCTCTCTGTACACTCCTTCTGTACCTCAGTCTCCAACTTCTTCTCTGTATCAGTCCTGCACTTCTGTCTCCCACATCTGCTCTCTGTAACTGTCCTTCTTCACCTCAGTCTTCATCCTCTACTCTGTGTAAGAGTACTTCTTCATCTCAGTCTGGAAACTCTGCTGACTGCAACGATCCTTCTGTACCTCAGTCTCAAACCTCTGTTCTCTGCAACGATCCTTCTGAAACTCAGTCTCCAACCTCTACTCTCTGTAACAGTCCATCTGCACCCTCAGTCTCCAACATCTGCTCTCTGTAAAATCTTTCTGCAACCAAGTCTCCAAACTCTGCCATCAATAACAGTCCTTCTGGAGCCCTTCTCCAAACTCAGCTCTCCATAGCAGGCCTTCTGAACCCCAGTCTCCAACCTCTGCTCTCTTTAACAGTCCTGCTGCACCCTCGGTCTTACAAATTCTGCTCTCTGTAAGATCCTTCTGCAACATTGTCTAAAATTCTGCTCTCTGTAACAGTCCTTCTTCACCTCAGTCTCCACCTCTGTTCTTTGCAACACTCCTTCTGCACCCCAGTTGCCAAACTTTGCTCTCTGTTACAGTCCTTCTGTACCGCATTCTCCAAACTCTGCTCTTTGTAACACTCCTTCTGCACACCAGAATCCAACCTCTGCATTCTGTATCAGTCTTTCTGCTCCCCAGGTCTACATACTCTGCTCTCTGTAACAGTCCCTTCTGCACCTCATATTCAACTCTGCTCTCTACAACAGTCCCTTATGCACCCAGTCTCCAAGCGCTGCTGTCTGCAACATTCCTTCTGCACCCCAGTCTGCGACGTGTGCTCTGTGTAACAGTCCTTCTGCAGCCAAGTCTCCACCTATGCTCTCTGCAACGATCTTTCTGTACTTTAGTCTTAAAACTCTGCTCTCTGCAACAATCCTTCTGTACACCAGTCTCAGACTGCTTTGTCTGTAACAGTCATTCTGCACCTCAGTCTTCAACCTCTGCTCTCTGCAAGAGTTCCTTGCTGCACCCCAGTCTCCAACATCTGCTCTCTAAACAATCCTTTCTGCAACCCAGTCTCAAACATCTGCTCTCTGCAACAGTCCTTCTGCACCCCAGAGTCCAAACTCTGCTCTCTGCAACGATCTTTCTGCACCTCAGGCTCCAACCTCTGCTCTCTGAAAGATCCTTCTGCACCCCAGTTTCCAAAATCTGCTCTCTGTAATATTTCTTCTCCAAGCCAGTCTCCAACCTCTGCTTTCTGCAACGGTCCTGCTGCACCCCAGTCTCTAACCTCTGTAATCCGCAACAATCCTTCTTCTCCCCAGTCTCCAAACTCTGCTCTTTATAATAGTCCTCCTGCACCCCAGTCTCCAACCTCTGCTCTCTGCAACACTTTGTCTGCACCTCAGTCTCCAACTACGCTCGCTGTAAGATGCTTCTGCACCCCAGTCTCCCAACTCTGCTCTCTGTATCAGTGCTTTTGGACCCCAGTCTTCAATCTCTGCTCTCTGCAAAAGTCCTTCTTCACCTCAGTCTCCAAACTCTGCTCTCTGTATGATGATTCTGCACCCCAGTCTACAACATCTGCTCTCTGTAATAGTCCTTCTACACCCTAGACTCCATATTCTGCTCTGCATTAGTCCTCCTGCACCCAGTGTCCAATCTCTGCTCTCTGTAACAGTCCTAATGCACCTCAGTCTCCAAACCCTGCTCTCTGTAAAAGGCCTTCTGCACCCCAGTCTCCAACCTCTGCTCTCTGCAACGATCCCTCTGCAGCACAGTCTCCAAACTCTGCTTGCAGCAACAGTCCTTGTGCACCCCAATCTTCAACATAAGCTCTCTGCAACAGTTCTTCTGTACCTCAGTCTGAAAACTTGCTCTCTGCAATAATCCTTCTGCACCCGAGTCTCCAACCTCTGCTCTCTGAAACCGTCCTTCTGTACCTCAGTCTCCAACTTCTGCTCTGTATCAGTCCCTGCACCCCTGTCTCCCACATCTGCTCTCTGTAACTGTCCTTCTTCACCTCAGTCTTCTTCCTCTGTTCTGTGTAACAGTCCTTCTGCATCTCAGTCTGGAAACTCTGTTGACTGCAATGATCTTTCTGCACCCCAGTTTCCAAAATCTCCTCTCTGTAATATTCCTTCTCCACGCCAGTCTCCAACCTCTGGTTTCTGCAATGGTCCTGCTCCACCCCAGTCTCCAACCTCTGTACTCCGCAACAGTCCTTCTGCTCCCCAGTCTCCAAACTCTGCTCTCTGTAATAGTCCTTCTGTAGCACAGTCTCCAAACTCTGCTCTCTGTAAAGGTCCTTTTGCACGCCAGTCTCCAAACTCTGCTTTCAATATCCATCTTTCGGCACCTCAATGTCTAACCTCTGCTCTCTGCAACAGTCTTTCTGAACAACATTCTCCAACCATCTCCTCTCTGAAAAAGTCCTTGTGTACTCTAGTCTCCAACCTCACTTCTCTGAAACAGTCCCTTCTCTACTACAGTCTCTAACATCTGCCCTCTGCAACAGTCCTTATGAACCTGAGTCTCAAACCTCTTCTCTCTGTAAGATCCTTTATAAACCAGTCTCAAAACTCTGCTCTCTGTAAAGTTCATCTGCACCCCAGTCTCAGAACTCTGCTCTCTGTAACAGGCCTTCTGCACCCCAGTCTCCAACCTCTGCTCTCTGTAGCAGTTGTTCTGCACCCCAGTCTCCAACTTCTGCTCTCTGTAACAATCTTTCTGCACCCCAATCTCCAAAATCTGCTCTCTGCAACAGTTCTTCTTCAACTCAGTCTGAAAATTTACTCTCTGCAACAATACTTCTGCACCCCAGACTCCAACCTTGCTCTCTGTATCAGTTTTTCTGCACCTCAGTCTCCAAACTCTCCTCTATGAAAGATCTGTCCTGCAACACAGTCTCCAAAATTTGCTCCCTGTAACAGTCCTTCTGCACCTCAGTCTCCCACTTCTGCTCTCTGTAAAAGTCCTTCTACACCTCAGTCTGAAACCTTTTCTCTCTGCACGATCCCTCTGCACCCCAGTCTTTAACCACTGCTCTCTTAAAAAGTACTCATTTATCTCAGTCTACAAACTCTGCTCTCTGTAAGATCCTTCTGCCACCCAGTATGCTAACTCTGTTCTCTATAACAATCTTTCTGCACTCCAGTCTTCAAACTCTGCTGTCATTAACACACCTTCTTTACTTTAGTCTCCAAACTATGCCTCTCTGTAACAGGTCTTTAGCACCTCAGTCTCCAACGTCTTTTCTCCTCAACAGTCCTTCTGCACGCCTGTCTCCAAACTCTGCTCTCTGTAACATCCTTCTGCATCCCAGTTTTCAACTTTGCTCTCTGTAACATTCCTTTTTCACCACAGTCTCCAACTTCTGGATTCTGCACCGGTCCTACTGTACCCTAGTCTCCAAACTCTGCTCTCTTTAACAGTCCTTCTGCACCCCAATTCTCTAATCTCTGCTCTCTGCAACAGTCCTTTTGAACCTTAGTCTCCAACCTCTGCTCTCTGTAACGGTCCTTCTGCACCCCAGTCTCCAACTTCTGCTTTCTGTATCAGTAATTCTGTACCCCTGTTTCAAAATTTTGCTCTCTGTAACATTCTTTCTGCACCTCAGTCTCTAACCTCTGCTCTCTGCAACAGTTATTCTGCACTCCACTCTCCAAACTCTGCACTCTGTAACAGTTCTTCTGCAGCCAAGTCTCCAAAATCTGCACTCTGAAACATTTCTTCTCCACCCCAATCTCCAACCTCTTCTCTCTGTAACAGTCCTCCTGTATTGCAGTCTCCAAAATCTGCTCTCTGTAACGGTCCTTCTGCACCTCAGTCTCAAAACTCTGCTATGTGCAACAGTCCTTCTGGACCTCAGTCTCCAAATTCTGCTCTATGCAACAGTCCTTCTGCACCCAAGTCTCCAACACCTGCTCCCTGCAACAGTCCTTCTTCACCCCAGTCTCCAAACTCTACTCTGTGTAACAGTCCTTCTGCACCTCAGTGTCCAACCTCTGCTCTCTGCAATGATCCTTCTGCATCCCAGTCTCCAACATCTGCTCTCTGCAACAGTCCTTCTGCACCCAAGTCCCAAACATCTGCTCTCTGAAAAAGTCCTTCTTCACCCCAGTCTCCAACCTCTGCTTTGTGTAACAGTCCTTCTGCACCCCAGTGTCCAACCTCTGCTCTTTGCAATGATCCTTCTGCATCCCAGTCTCCAGAATCTGCTCTCTGCAACAGTCCTTCTGCACGTCAGTCTTTAACATGTGCTCTCTGTAAGATCGTTCAGCAACCCAGTCTCCAAACTCTGCTCTCTGTAACAGCCCTTCTGCACCCCATTCTCCAAAGTCTGTTCTCTATAACAATCTTCCTGCACCCTAGTACCAAACCTTTGCTCTCTACAATGATCCTTCTTAACCCCAGTCTAAAACCTCAGCTCTCTGTAACAGTCCTTCTGAACCCCAGTCTCCAAACTCTGCTCTATAAGATCCTTCTGCACCCAATTTTCCAAACTCTGCTCTCTATAGCATTCCTTCTCCACCCAGTCTCTAAACTCTGCTCTCTGCAAAGGTCCTTCTGCACGCCAGTGTCCAACCTCTGCTCTCTACAACAGTTTTTTGCTCCCTAGTTACCAACATCTGCTCTCTGCAACAGACCTTCTGCACACCAGTGTCCAACCTCTGCTCTCTGCAATGATTTTTCTGCATCCCAGTCTCCAACATCTGCTCTCTGCATCAGTCCTTCTGCAACAAAGTCCCAAACATCTTCTCTCTGAAAAAGACCTTCTTTACCTTCGTCTTCAACCTCTGCTCTGTGTAACAGTCCTTCTGCACCCCAGTGTCCAGAATCTGCTCTCTGCAACAGTTCTTCTGAATCCCAGTCTCCAAAATCTGCACTCTGAAACAGTTCTTCTATAAACCATTCTCAAACAGCTGCTCTCTGTAACAGTCCTCCTATATTGCTGTCTCTAAACTCTGCTCTCTGTAACGGTCCTTCTGCACCTCAGTCTTTAACCTCTGCTTTCTGTATCAGTCCTTCTGCACCCCAGTCTCCAACCTCTGCTCTCTGTAACAGTCCTTCTGCACCTCAATCTCAAAATTCTGCTCTCTGCAACAGTCCTACTGCACCCAAGTCTCTAACACCTGCTCCCTGCAACAGTCCTTCTTCACCTCAGTCTTCAAAAACTGCTATCTGCTACAGTCCTTCTTCACCCCAGTCTCCAGAATCTGCTCTCTGCAACAGTCCTTCTGCACGTCAGTCTTTAACATGTGCTCTCTGTAAGATCCTTCTGCAACCCAGTCTCCAAACTCTGCTCTCTGTAATAGCCCTTCCTCACCCCATTCTCCAAAGTCTGTTCTCCATAACAATCTTTCTGCACCCCAGTACCAAACCTCTGTTCTCTAGAACGATCCTTCTGCACCCCAGTCTACAACCTCAGCTCTCTGTAGCAGTCCTTCTGAACCCCAGTCTCCAACATGTGCTCTCTGCAACAGTCCTTCGGCACCTCAGTCTTAAAATTCTGTTCTCTGCAAGGATACTTCTGCACCTCAGTCTCCAACCTCTACTTTCTGTAACAGTCTTTCTGCACCTCGGTCTCCAACATTTGCTCTCTGTAAGATCTTTCTGAAAACCAGTTTCCAACTCTGCCATATGTAAAAGTCATTAGGAGTCCTTCTCCAAACTCTGCTCATCGTAAAAGGCATTCTGCACCCCAGTCTTCAACCTCTGCTCTCTGTAACAGTACTTCTGCACCTCGGTCTACAATCTCTGCTCTCTGTAAGATCCTTCTGACACCATGTCTAACAACTCTTATCTCTCTAACATTTCTTCTGCACCCCAGTCTAGAATCTCTGCTCTCAGTAACAGGCCTTTTGCAACACAATCTCTAAACTCTATTCTTTGTAACAGTCTTTTTGCACCTCAGTCTCCAACGTCTGCTCTCTGCAACGATCCTTTTGCACCCCAGTCTCCAACATCTGCTCTCTGCAACAGACCTTCTGCACCTCAGTTTCCTACGTCTCCTCTCTTTAACACTCTTTCTGCACCCCAGTCTCTAACCTCTGTTCTCTGTAAGGTCTTTCTGCACCTCAGTTTCCAAACTCTGCTCTCTGTAACATTCCTTCTCCAACCCAGTCTCCAACCACTTCTTTCTTCAACGGTCCTGCTGCAACCCAGTCTCCAACCTCTGTTCTCTGCAGCAGTCCTTCTACTCCCCAGTCTCCAAACTCTGCTCTCTGTAACAGTCCTTTCTGCAAGACAGTCTCAAACATCTTCTTTCTATATCAGTCCTTCAGCACCAAGGTTTCCAACCTCTGCTCTCTGTAACCGTCCTTCTTCACCTCTGTCTCCAACCTTTGAACTCAGCAACCCTACTTTTGCACCGCATTCTCTAACCTCTGCTCTCTGTAGCAGTCCTTCTGCACACCATTCTCTAACCTCTGTTCTCTGCAACAGTCCTCCTGAACAACAGTCTCCAAACTCTGTTCACTGTTATGGTTCTTCTGCACCCTAGTCTCCAACATCTGCTTTCTGTATCAGTAATTCTGCACCCCAGTTTCCAAACTTTGCTCTCTGTAACATTCTGTCTGCACCTCAGTCTCCAAACTCACTCTCTGCCACAGTTCTTCTGCACCCCAGGTTTTAAACTCTGCTCTCTGTAACGGTTCTTCTGAATCCCAGTCTCCAACATCTGCACTCTGAAACAGTTCTTCTATAAACCATTCTCAAACCTCTGCTCTATGTAACAGTCCTCCTATATTGCAGTCTCTAAACTCTGCTCTCTGTAACGGTCCTTTTGCACCTCAGTCTTTAACCTCTGCTTTCTGTATCAGTTTTTCTGCACCCCAGTCTCCAACCTCTGCTCTCTGTAACAGTCCTTCTGCACCTCAATCTCAAAATTCTGCTCTCTGCAACAGTCCTACTGCACCCAAGTCTCTAACGCCTGCTCCCTGCAACAGTCCTTCTTCACCCCAGTCGCCAACCTCTACTCTGTGTAACAGTCCTTCTGCACCCCAGTGTCCAACCTCTGCTCTCTGCAATGATCCTTCTGCATCCCAGTCTCCAACATCTGCTCTCTGCAACAGTTTTTCTGCACCCAAGTCCCCAACATCTGCTCTCTGAAAAAGTCCTTCTTCACCCCAGTCTCCAACCTCTGCTCTGTGTAACAGTCCTTCTGCACCCCAGTGTCCAACTTCTGCTCTTTGCAATGATCCTTCTGCATCTCAGTCTCCAGAATCTGCTCTCTGCAACAGTCCTTCTGCACCAAAGTCTCCAACATCTGCTCTCAGCAACAGTCCTTCTGCGCCTCAGTCTGGAAACTTTGCTGTCTGCAACGATCTTTCTGCACCCCAGTCTTCAACATCTGCTCTCTGTAACAGTCTTGCTGCACCTCGGTCTACAATTTCTGCATTCTGTAAGATCTTTCTGCATCCTAGTTTTCAAACTCTGTTCTCTGTAAAATTCCTTTTCCACCACAGTCTCCAACCTCTGGATTCTGCACCAGTTCTGCTGCACCCCAGGGTCCAAACTCTGTTCTCTGCAACTGTTCTGCTCCCCATTCTCCAACCTCTGCTCTCTATAACAGTCCT
>NW_027522031.1:0-37322 GCF_052094955.1 Ictidomys tridecemlineatus
TGGCGAGAATACTTCATGGAAAGGGCCTGCCAAGCTTCCAAAAAACTACGAGTTGCCTGAAATCTCAGCAAACACTTTTTCACCCAATCTTGATGATACTTTCAGGTAATGATCAGTACACCAATCCCACTTGGCTCGCCAAATTTTGTTCTTCTAGGTTAAACCGTTCGTTGGCAGTAACCGGTTTCATTTTGAGGTTTCACTCTGTTTTCTCCTATAGGGATACATGTATTTGGAACTCTAAATCAAACACGGTTTATGCTAGCTCTTTGAAACTTGACACAATAAAGTAGTTTCAAGTTCTCTCTCTATGGTTTGTTTGCTGTTGATGTAGCCCTAAGCAGAGACTGATGAGAATCACTTTCATAAAAAGGACCTGCCAAGCTTCCAAAAAACTACGAGTTACCTGAAATCTCAGCACACACTTTTTCACCCCAATCTTGATGAAACTTTCAGGTAATGGTCAGTACACCAATCCCACTTGGCTCGCCAAATTTCGTTCTTCTAGGTTAAACCGTTCCTTGGCAGTAACCGGTTCATTTTGAGGTTTCACTCTGTTTTCTCCTATAGGGATACATGTATTTGGAACTCTAAATCAAAGACGGTTTGTGCTAGCTCTTTGAAACTTGACACAATAAAGCAGTTTCAAGTTCTCTCTCTATGGTTTGTTTGCTGTTGATGTAGCCCTAAGCAGAGACTGGCGAGAATCACTTTCATGGAAAGGGCCTTCCAAGCTTCCAAAAAACTACTAGTTTCTTGCAATCTCAGCACACACTTTTTCACCCAATCTTGATGAAACTTTCAGGTAATGATCAGTTCACCAATCCCACTTGGCTCACCAAATTTCCTTCTTCTAGGTTAAACCGTTCGTTGGCAGTAACCGGTTTCATTTTGAGGTTTCACTCTGTTTTCTCCTATAGGGATACATGTATTTGGAACTCTAAATCAAAGACGGTTTGTGCTATCTCTTTGAAACGTGACACAATAAAGCAGTTTCAAGTTCTCTCTCTATGGTTTGTTTGCTGTTGATGTAGCCCTAAGCAGTGACTGGCGAGAATCACTTTCATGGAAAGGGCCTGCCAAGCTTCCAAAAAACTACGAGTTGCCTGAAATCTCAGCACACACTTTTTCACCCAATCTTGATGAAACTTTCAGGTAATGATCAGTACACCAATCCCACTTGGCTCGCCAAATTTCGTTCTTCTAGGTTAAACCATTCGTTGGCAGTAACCGGTTTCATTTTGAGGTTTCACTCTTTTTTTCTCCTATAGGGGTACATGTATTTGGAACTCTAAATCAAACACGGTTTGTGCTAGCTCTTTGAAACTTGACACAATAAAGCAGTTTCAAGTTCTATCTCTATGGTTTGTTTGCTGTTGATGTAGCCCTAAGCAGAGACTGGCGAGAATAATTCATGGAAAGGGCCTGCCAAGATTTCAAAAAAATTACGAGTTGCCTGAAATCTCAGCAAACACTTTTTCACCCAATCTTGATGATACTTTCAGGTAATGATCAGTACACCAATCCCACTTGGCTCGCCAAATTTCGTTCTTCTAGGTTAAACCGTTCGTTGGCAGTAACCGGTTTCATTTTGAGGTTTCACTGTGTTTTCTCCTATAGGGATACATGTATTTGGAACTCTAAATCAAACACGGTTTTTGCTAGCTCTTTGAAACTTGACACAATAAAGCAGTTTCAAGTTCTATCTCTATGGTTTGTTTCCTGTTGATGTAGCCCTAAGCAGAGTCTGGCGAGAATCACTTTAATGGAAAGGGCCTGCCAAGCTTCCAAAAAACTACGAGTTGCCTGAAATCTCAGCACACACTTTTTCACCCAATCTTGATGAAACATTCAGGTAATGATCAGTACACCAATCCCACTTGGCTCGCCAAATTCGTTCTTCTAGGTTAAACCGTTCGTTGGCAGTAACCGGTTTCATTTTGAGGTTTCACTCTGTTTTCTCCTATAGGGATACATGTATTTGGAACTCTAAATCAAATACGGTTTGTGCTAGCTCTTTGAAACTTGACACAATAAAGCAGTTTCAAGTTCTATCTCTATGGTTTGTTTGCTGTTGATGTAGCCCTAAGCAGAGACTGGTGAGAACCACTTTCATGGAAAGGACCTGCCAAGCTTCCAAAAAACTACGAGTTACCTGAAATCTCAGCACACACTTTTTTACCCAATCTTGATGAAACTTTCAGGTAATGATCAGTACACCAATCCCACTTGGCTCGCCAAATTTCCTTCTTCTAGGTTAAACCGTTCGTTGTCAGTAACCGGTTCATTATGAGGTTTCACTCTGTTTTCTCCTATAGGGATACATGTATTTGGAACTCTAAATCAAAGACGGTTTGTGCTAGCTCTTTGAAACGTGACACAATAAAGCAGTTTCAAGTTCTCTCTCTATGGTTTGTTTGCTGTTGATGTAGCCCTAAGCAGAGTGGCGAGAATCACTTTCATGGAAAGGGCCTGCCAAGCTTCCAAAAAACTACGAGTTGCCTGAAATCTCAGCACACACTTTTTCACCCAATCTTGATGAAACTTTCAGTTCTTGATCAGTACACCAATCCCACTTGGCTCGCCAAATTTCGTTCTTCTAGGTTAAACCGTTCGTTGGCAGTAACCGGTTTCATTTTGAGGTTTCACTCTGTTTTCTCCTATAGGGATACATGTATTTGGAACTCTAAATCAAACACGGTTTGTGCTAGCTCTTTGAAACATGACACAATAAAGGAGTTTCAAGTTCTATGTCTATGGTTTGTTTGCTGTTGATGTAGCCCTAAGCGGAGACTGGCGAGAATCACTTTCATGGAAAGGGCCTGCCAAGCTTCCAAAAAACTACGAGTTGCCTTAAATCTCAGCAAACACTTTTTCACCCAATCATGATGAAACTTTCAGGTAATGATCAGTACACCAATCCCACTTGGCTCGCCAAATTTAGTTCTTCTAGGTTAAACCGTTCTTTGGCTGTAACCGGTTTCATTTTGAGGTTTCACTGTGTTTTCTCCTATAGGGCTACATGTATTTGGAACTCTAAATCAAACACGGTTTGTGCTAGCTCTTTGAAACTTGACACAATAAAGCAGTTTCAAGTTCTATCTCTATGGTTTGTTTGCTGTTGATGTAGCCCAAGCAGAGACTGGCGAGAATAATTTATGGAAAGGGCCTGCCAAGCTTCCAAAAAACTACGAGTTGCCTGAAATCTCAGCACACACTTTTTCACCCAATCTTGATGAAACATTCAGGTAATGATCAGTACACCAATCCCACTTGGCTCGCCAAATTTCGTTCTTCTAGGTTAAACCGTTCGTTGGCAGTAACCGGTTTCATTTTGAGGTTCACTCTGTTTTCTCCTATAGGGATACATGTATTTGGAACTCTAAATCAAACACGGTTTGTGCTAGCTCTTTGAAACTTGACACAATAAAGTAGTTTCAAGTTCTCTCTCTATGGTTTGTTTGCTGTTGATGTAGCCCTAAGCAGAGACTGGTGAGAACCACTTTCATGGAAAGGACCTGCCAAGCTTCCCAAAAACTACGAGTTGCCTGAAATCTCAGCACACACTTTTTCACCCAATCTTGATGAAACTTTCAAGGAATGATCAGTACACCAATCCCACTTGGCTCGCCAAATTTCGTTCTTCTAGGTTAAACCATTCGTTGGCAGTAACCGGTTTCATTTTGAGCTTTCACTCTGTTTTCTCCTATAGGGATACATGTATTTGGAACTCTAAAATGAAACACGGTTTGTGCTAGCTCTTTGAAACATGACACAATAAAGGAGTTTCAAGATCTATGTCTATGGTTTGTTTGCTGTTGATGTAGCCCTAACCAGAGACTGGCGAGAATCACTTTCATGGAAAGGGCCTGCCAAGCTTCCAAAAAACTACGAGTTGCCTGAAATCTCAGCACACAGTTTTTCACCCAATCTTGATGATACTTTCAGGTAATGATCAGTACACCAATCTCACTTGGCTCGCCAAATTTCGTTCGTCTAGGTTAAACCGTGCGGTGGCAGTTACCGGTTTCATTTTGAGGTTTCACTCTGTTTTCTCCTATAGGGATACCATGTATTTGGAACTCTAAATCAAACACGGTTTGTGCTAGCTCTTTGAAAACTTGACACAATAAAGCAGTTTCAAGTTCTATCTCTATGGTTTGTTTGCTGTTGATGTAGCCCTAAGCAGAGACTGGCGAGAATACTTCATGGAAAGGGCCAGCCAAGCTTCCATAAAACTACGAGTTGCCTGAAATCTCAGCAAACACTTTTTCACCCAATCTTGATGATACTTTCAGGTAATGATCAGTACACCAATCCCACTTGGCTCGCCAAATTTTGTTCTTCTAGGTTAAACCGTTCGTTGGCAGTAACCGGTTTCATTTTGAGGTTTCACTCTGTTTTCTCCTATAGGGATACATGTATTTGGAACTCTAAATCAAACACGGTTTATGCTAGCTCTTTGAAACTTGACACAATAAAGCAGTTTCAAGTTCTCTCTCTATGGTTTGTTTGCTGTTGATGTAGCCCTAAGCAGAGACTGGCGAGAATCACTTTCATGGAAAGGGCCTTCCAAGCTTCCAAAAAACTACTAGTTTCCTGAAATCTCAGCACACACTTTTTCACCCAATCTTGATGAAACTTTCAGGTAATGATCAGTTCACCAATCCCACTTGGCTCACCAAATTTCCTTCTTCTAGGTTAAACCGTTCGTTGGCAGTAACCGGTTTCATTTTGAGGTTTCACTCTGTTTTCTCCTATAGGGATACATGTATTTGGAACTCTAAATCAAAGACGGTTTGTGCTATCTCTTTGAAACGTGACACAATAAAGCAGTTTCAAGTTCTCTCTCTATGGTTTGTTTGCTGTTGATGTAGCCCTAAGCAGTGACTGGCGAGAATCACTTTCATGGAAAGGGCCTGCCAAGCTTCCAAAAAACTACGACTTGCCTGAAATCTCAGCACACACTTTTTCACCCAATCTTGATGAAACTTTCAGGTAATGATCAGTACACCAATCCCACTTGGCTCGCCAAATTTTGTTCTTCTAGGTTAAACCGTTCGTTGGCAGTAACCGGTTTCATTTTGAGGTTTCACTCTGTTTTCTCCTATAGGGATACATGTATTTGGAACTCTAAATCAAACACGGTTTATGCTAGCTCTTTGAAACTTGACACAATAAAGTAGTTTCAAGTTCTCTCTCTATGGTTTGTTTGCTGTTGATGTAGCCCTAAGCAGAGACTGATGAGAATCACTTTCATAAAAAGGACCTGCCAAGCTTCCAAAAAACTACGAGTTACCTGAAATCTCAGCACACACTTTTTCACCCAATCTTGATGAAACTTTCAGGTAATGATCAGTACACCAATCCCACTTGGCTCGCCAAATTTCGTTCTTCTAGGTTAAACCGTTCCTTGGCAGTAACCGGTTTCATTTTGAGGTTTCACTCTGTTTTCTCCTATAGGGATACATGTATTTGGAACTCTAAATCAAAGACGGTTTGTGCTAGCTCTTTGAAACTTGACACAATAAAGCAGTTTCAAGTTCTCTCTCTATGGTTTGTTTGCTGTTGATGTAGCCCTAAGCAGAGACTGGCGAGAATCACTTTCATGGAAAGGGCCTTCCAAGCTTCCAAAAAACTACTAGTTTCCTGCAATCTCAGCACACACTTTTTCACCCAATCTTGATGAAACTTTCAGGTAATGATCAGTTCACCAATCCCACTTGGCTCACCAAATTTCCTTCTTCTAGGTTAAACCGTTCGTTGGCAGTAACCGGTTTCATTTTGAGGTTTCACTCTGTTTTCTCCTATAGGGATACATGTATTTGGAACTCTAAATCAAAGACGGTTTGTGCTATCTCTTTGAAACGTGACACAATAAAGCAGTTTCAAGTTCTCTCTCTATGGTTTGTTTGCTGTTGATGTAGCCCTAAGCAGTGACTGGCGAGAATCACTTTCATGGAAAGGGCCTGCCAAGCTTCCAAAAAACTACGAGTTGCCTGAAATCTCAGCACACACTTTTTCACCCAATCTTGATGAAACTTTCAGGTAATGATCAGTACACCAATCCCACTTGGCTCGCCAAATTTCGTTCTTCTAGGTTAAACCATTCGTTGGCAGTAACCGGTTTCATTTTGAGGTTTCACTCTTTTTTCTCCTATAGGGGTACATGTATTTGGAACTCTAAATCAAACACGGTTTGTGCTAGCTCTTTGAAAACTTGACACAATAAAGCAGTTTCAAGTTCTATCTCTATGGTTTGTTTGCTGTTGATGTAGCCCTAAGCAGAGACTGGCGAGAATAATTCATGGAAAGGGCCTGCCAAGATTTCAAAAAAATTACGAGTTGCCTGAAATCTCAGCAAACACTTTTTCACCCAATCTTGATGATACTTTCAGGTAATGATCAGTACACCAATCCCACTTGGCTCGCCAAATTTCGTTCTTCTAGGTTAAACCGTTCGTTGGCAGTAACCGGTTTCATTTTGAGGTTTCACTGTGTTTTCTCCTATAGGGATACATGTATTTGGAACTCTAAATCAAACACGGTTTTTGCTAGCTCTTTGAAACTTGACACAATAAAGCAGTTTCAAGTTCTATCTCTATGGTTTGTTTCCTGTTGATGTAGCCCTAAGCAGAGTCTGGCGAGAATCACTTTAATGGAAAGGGCCTGCCAAGCTTCCAAAAAACTACGAGTTGCCTGAAATCTCAGCACACACTTTTTCACCCAATCTTGATGAAACATTCAGGTAATGATCAGTACACCAATCCCACTTGGCTCGCCAAATTTCGTTCTTCTAGGTTAAACCGTTCGTTGGCAGTAACCGGTTTCATTTTGAGGTTTCACTCTGTTTTCTCCTATAGGGATACATGTATTTGGAACTCTAAATCAAATACGGTTTGTGCTAGCTCTTTGAAACTTGACACAATAAAGCAGTTTCAAGTTCTATCTCTATGGTTTGTTTGCTGTTGATGTAGCCCTAAGCAGAGACTGGTGAGAACCACTTTCATGGAAAGGACCTGCCAAGCTTCCAAAAAACTACGAGTTACCTGAAATCTCAGCACACACTTTTTTACCCAATCTTGATGAAACTTTCAGGTAATGATCAGTACACCAATCCCACTTGGCTCGCCAAATTTCCTTCTTCTAGGTTAAACCGTTCGTTGTCAGTAACCGGTTTCATTATGAGGTTTCACTCTGTTTTCTCCTATAGGGATACATGTATTTGGAACTCTAAATCAAAGACGGTTTGTGCTAGCTCTTTGAAACGTGACACAATAAAGCAGTTTCAAGTTCTCTCTCTATGGTTTGTTTGCTGTTGATGTAGCCCTAAGCAGAGTGGCGAGAATCACTTTCATGGAAAGGGCCTGCCAAGCTTCCAAAAAACTACGAGTTGCCTGAAATCTCAGCACACACTTTTTCACCCAATCTTGATGAAACTTTCAGTTCTTGATCAGTACACCAATCCCACTTGGCTCGCCAAATTTCGTTCTTCTAGGTTAAACCGTTCGTTGGCAGTAACCGGTTTCTTTTTGAGGTTTCACTCTGTTTTCTCCTATAGGGATACATGTATTTGGAACTCTAAATCAAACACGGTTTGTGCTAGCTCTTTGAAACATGACACAATAAAGGAGTTTCAAGTTCTATGTCTATGGTTTGTTTGCTGTTGATGTAGCCCTAAGCGGAGACTGGCGAGAATCACTTTCATGGAAAGGGCCTGCCAAGCTTCCAAAAAACTACGAGTTGCCTTAAATCTCAGCAAACACTTTTTCACCCAATCATGATGAAACTTTCAGGTAATGATCAGTACACCAATCCCACTTGGCTCGCCAAATTTAGTTCTTCTAGGTTAAACCGTTCCTTGGCTGTAACCGGTTTCATTTTGAGGTTTCACTGTGTTTTCTCCTATAGGGCTACATGTATTTGGAACTCTAAATCAAACACGGTTTGTGCTAGCTCTTTGAAACTTGACACAATAAAGCAGTTTCAAGTTCTATCTCTATGGTTTGTTTGCTGTTGATGTAGCCCAAGCAGAGACTGGCGAGAATAATTTATGGAAAGGGCCTGCCAAGCTTCCAAAAAACTACGAGTTGCCTGAAATCTCAGCACACACTTTTTCACCCAATCTTGATGAAACATTCAGGTAATGATCAGTACACCAATCCCACTTGGCTCGCCAAATTTCGTTCTTCTAGGTTAAACCGTTCGTTGGCAGTAACCGGTTTCATTTTGAGGTTCACTCTGTTTTCTCCTATAGGGATACATGTATTTGGAACTCTAAATCAAACACGGTTTGTGCTAGCTCTTTGAAACTTGACACAATAAAGTAGTTTCAAGTTCTCTCTCTATGGTTTGTTTGCTGTTGATGTAGCCCTAAGCAGAGACTGGTGAGAACCACTTTCATGGAAAGGACCTGCCAAGCTTCCCAAAAACTACGAGTTGCCTGAAATCTCAGCACACACTTTTTCACCCAATCTTGATGAAACTTTCAAGGAATGATCAGTACACCAATCCCACTTGGCTCGCCAAATTTCGTTCTTCTAGGTTAAACCATTCGTTGGCAGTAACCGGTTTCATTTTGAGCTTTCACTCTGTTTTCTCCTATAGGGATACATGTATTTGGAACTCTAAATGAAACACGGTTTGTGCTAGCTCTTTGAAACATGACACAATAAAGGAGTTTCAAGATCTATGTCTATGGTTTGTTTGCTGTTGATGTAGCCCTAACCAGAGACTGGCGAGAATCACTTTCATGGAAAGGGCCTGCCAAGCTTCCAAAAAACTACGAGTTGCCTGAAATCTCAGCACACAGTTTTTCACCCAATCTTGATGATACTTTCAGGTAATGATCAGTACACCAATCTCACTTGGCTCGCCAAATTTCGTTCGTCTAGGTTAAACCGTGCGGTGGCAGTTACCGGTTTCATTTTGAGGTTTCACTCTGTTTTCTCCTATAGGGATACATGTATTTGGAACTCTAAATCAAACACGGTTTGTGCTAGCTCTTTGAAACTTGACACAATAAAGCAGTTTCAAGTTCTATCTCTATGGTTTGTTTGCTGTTGATGTAGCCCTAAGCAGAGACTGGCGAGAATACTTCATGGAAAGGGCCAGCCAAGCTTCCATAAAACTACGAGTTGCCTGAAATCTCAGCAAACACTTTTTCACCCAATCTTGATGATACTTTCAGGTAATGATCAGTACACCAATCCCACTTGGCTCGCCAAATTTTGTTCTTCTAGGTTAAACCGTTCGTTGGCAGTAACCGGTTTCATTTTGAGGTTTCACTCTGTTTTCTCCTATAGGGATACATGTATTTGGAACTCTAAATCAAACACGGTTTATGCTAGCTCTTTGAAACTTGACACAATAAAGCAGTTTCAAGTTCTCTCTCTATGGTTTGTTTGCTGTTGATGTAGCCCTAAGCAGAGACTGGCGAGAATCACTTTCATGGAAAGGGCCTTCCAAGCTTCCAAAAAACTACTAGTTTCCTGAAATCTCAGCACACACTTTTTCACCCAATCTTGATGAAACTTTCAGGTAATGATCAGTTCACCAATCCCACTTGGCTCACCAAATTTCCTTCTTCTAGGTTAAACCGTTCATTGGCAGTAACCGGTTTCATTTTGAGGTTTCACTCTGTTTTCTCCTATAGGGATACATGTATTTGGAACTCTAAATCAAAGACGGTTTGTGCTATCTCTTTGAAACGTGACACAATAAAGCAGTTTCAAGTTCTCTCTCTATGGTTTGTTTGCTGTTGATGTAGCCCTAAGCAGTGACTGGCGAGAATCACTTTCATGGAAAGGGCCTGCCAAGCTTCCAAAAAACTACGAGTTGCCTGAAATCTCAGCACACACTTTTTCACCCAATCTTGATGAAACTTTCAGGTAATGATCAGTACACCAATCCCACTTGGCTCGCCAAATTTCGTTCTTCTAGGTTAAACCATTCGTTGGCAGTAACCGGTTTCATTTTGAGGTTTCACTCTTTTTTCTCCTATAGGGGTACATGTATTTGGAACTCTAAATCAAACACGGTTTGTGCTAGCTCTTTGAAACTTGACACAATAAAGCAGTTTCAAGTTCTATCTCTATGGTTTGTTTGCTGTTGATGTAGCCCTAAGCAGAGACTGGCGAGAATAATTCATGGAAAGGGCCTGCCAAGATTTCAAAAAAATTACGAGTTGCCTGAAATCTCAGCAAACACTTTTTCACCCAATCTTGATGATACTTTCAGGTAATGATCAGTACACCAATCCCACTTGGCTCGCCAAATTTCGTTCTTCTAGGTTAAACCGTTCGTTGGCAGTAACCGGTTTCATTTTGAGGTTTCACTCTGTTTTCTCCTATAGGGATACATGTATTTGGAACTCTAAATCAAACACGGTTTTTGCTAGCTCTTTGAAATTGACACAAAAAAGCAGTTTCAAGTTCTATCTCTATGGTTTGTTTGCTGTTGATGTAGCCCTAAGCAGAGACTGGCGAGAATCACTTTCATGGAAAGGGCCTGCCAAGCTTCCAAAAAACTACGAGTTGCCTGAAATCTCAGCACACACTTTTTCACCCAATCTTGATTAAACGTTCAGGTAATGATCAGTACACCAATCCCACTTGGCTCGCCAAATTTTGTTCTTTTAGGTTAAACCGTTCGTTGGCAGTAACCGGTTTCATTTTGAGGTTTCACTCTGTTTTCTCCTATAGGGATACATGTATTTGGAACTCTAAATCAAACACGGTTTATGCTAGCTCTTTGAAACTTGACACAATAAAGTAGTTTCAAGTTCTCTCTCTATGGTTTGTTTGCTGTTGATGTAGCCCTAAGCAGAGACTGGTGAGAATCACTTTCATAAAAAGGACCTGCCAAGCTTCCAAAAAACTACGAGTTACCTGAAATCTCAGCACACACTTTTTCACCCAATCTTGATGATACTTTCAGGTAATGATCAGTACACCAATCCCACTTGGCTCGCCAAATTTCGTTCTTCTAGGTTAAACCGTTCGTTGGCAGTAACCGGTTTCATTTTGAGGTTTCACTCTGTTTTCTCCTATAGGGATACATGTATTTGGAACTCTAAATCAAAGACGGTTTGTGCTAGCTCATTGAAACTTGACACAATAAAGCAGTTTCAAGTTCTCTCTCTATGGTTTGTTTGCTGTTGATGTAGCCCTAAGCAGAGACTGGCGAGAATCACTTTCATGGAAAGGGCCTTCCAAGCTTCCAAAAAACTACTAGTTTCCTGAAATCTCAGCACACACTTTTTCACCCAATCTTGATGAAACTTTCAGGTATTGATCACTACACCAATCCCACTTGGCTCGCCAAATTTCCTTCTTCTAGGTTAAACCGTTCGTTGGCAGTAACCGGTTTCATTTTGAGGTTTCACTCTGTTTTCTCCTATAGGGATACATGTATTTGGAACTCTAAATCAAAGACGGTTTGTGCTATCTCTTTGAAACGTGACACAATAAAGCAGTTTCAAGTTCTCTCTCTATGGTTTGTTTGCTGTTGATGTAGCCCTAAGCAGAGACTGGCGAGAATCACTTTCATGGAAAGGGCCTGCCAAGCTTCCAAAAAACTACGAGTTGCCTGAAATCTCAGCACACACTTTTTCACCCAATCTTGATGAAACTTTCAGTTAATGATCAGTACACCAATCCCACTTGGCTCACCAAATTTCGTTCTTCTAGGTTAAACCATTCGTTGGCAGTAACCGGTTTCATTTTGAGGTTTCACTCTGTTTTCTCCTATAGGGATACATGTATTTGGAACTCTAAATCAAACACGGTTTGTGCTAGCTCTTTGAAACTTGACACAATAAAGCAGTTTCAAGTTCTATCTCTATGGTTTGTTTTCTGTTGATGTAGCCCTAAGCAGAGACTGGCGAGAATCACTTTCATGGAAAGGGCCTGCCAAGCTTCCAAAAAACTACGAGTTTCCTGAAATCTCAGCACACAGTTTTTCAACCAATCTTGATGAAACTTTCAGCTAATGATCAGTACACCAATTCCACTTGGCTCGCCAAATTTTGTTCTTCTAGGTTAAACTGTTCGTTGGCAGTAACCTGTTTTCATTTTGAGGTTTCACTCTGTTTTCTCCTATATGGATACATGTATTTGGAACTCTAAATAAAACACGGTTTGAGCTAGCTCTTTGAAACTTGACACAATAAAGCAGTTTCAAGTTCTATCTCTATGGTTTGTTTGCTGTTGATGTAGCCCTAAGCAGAGACTGGCGAGAATCACTTTAATGGAAAGGGACTGCCAAGCTTCCAAAATACTACTAGTTGCCTGAAATCTCAGCACACACTTTTTCACCCAATCTTGATGAAACTTTCAGGTAATGATCAGTACACCAATCCCACTTGGCTCACCAAATTTCCTTCTTCTAGGTTAAACCGTTCGTTGGCAGTAACCGGTTTCATTTTGAGGTTTCACTCTGTTTTCTCCTATAGGGATACATGTATTTGGAACTCTAAATCAAAGACGGTTTTTGCTATTTCTTTGAAACGTGACACAATAAAGCAATTTCAAGTTCTCTCTCTATGGTTTGTTTGCTGTTGATGTAGCCCTAAGCAGCGACTGGCGAGAATCACTTTCATGGAAAGGGCCTGCCAAGCTTCCAAAAAACTACGAGTTTCCTGAAATCTCAGCACACAACTTTTTCACCCAATCTTGATGAAACTTTCAGGTAATGATCAGTACACCAATCCCACTTGGCTCGCCAAATTTCGTTCTTCTAGGTTAAACCATTCGTTGGCAGTAACCGGTTTCATTTGAGGTTTCACTCTGTTTTCTCCTATAGGGATACATGTATTTGGAACTCTAAATCAAACACGGTTTGTGCTAGCTCTTTGAAACTTGACACAATAAAGCAGTTTCAAGTTCTATCTCTATGGTTTTGTTTGCTGTTGATGTAGCCCTAAGCAGAGACTGGCGAGAATCAGTTTCATGGAAAGGGCCTGCCAAGCTTTCAAAAATCTACGAGTTTCCTGAAATCTCAGCACACAGTTTTTCAACCAATCTTGATGAAACTTTCAGCTAATGATCAGTACACCAATTCCACTTGGCTCGCCAAATTTTGTTCTTCTAGGTTAAACTGTTCGTTGGCAGTAACCGGTTTCATTTTGAGGTTTCACTCTGTTTTCTCCTATAGGGATACATGTATTTGGAACTCTAAATAAAACACGGTTTGAGCTAGCTCTTTGAAACTTGACACAATAAAGCAGTTTCAAGTTCTATCTCTATGGTTTGTTTCCTGTTGATGTAGCCCTAAGCAGAGACTGGCGAGAATCACTTTAATGGAAAGGGACTGCCAAGCTTCCAAAAAACTACTAGTTGCTGAAATCTCAGTATACACTTTTTCACCCAATCTTGATGAAACTTTCAGGTAATGGTCAGTACACCAATCCCACTTGGCTCGCCAAATTTCGTTCTTCCAGGTTAAACTGTTCGTTGGCAGAAACCGGTTTCATTTTGAGGTTTCACTCTGTTTTCTCCTATAGGGATACATGTATTTTGGAACTCTAAATCAAACACGGTTTATGCTAGCTCTTTGAAAATTGACACAATAAAGTAGTTTCAAGTTCTCTCTCTATGTTTGTTTGCTGTTGATGTAGCCCTAAGCAGAGACTGGTGAGAATCACTTTCATAAAAAGGACCTGCCAAGCTTCCAAAAAACTACTAGTTTCCTGAAATCTCAGCACACACTTTTTCACCCAATCTTGATGAAACTTTCAGGTAATGATCAGTATACCAATCCCACTTGGCTCGCCAAATTTCGTTCTTCTAGGTTAAACCGTTCGTTGGCAGTAACCGGTTTCATTTTGAGGTTCTCTGTTTTCTTTTATAGGGATACATGCATTTGGAACTCTAAATCAAACCCGGTTTGTACTAGCTCTTTGAAATTGACACAACAAAGCAGTTTCAAGTTCTATCTCTATGGTTTGTTTGCTGTTGATGTAGCCCTAAGCGGAGACTGGCGAGAATCACTTTCATGGAAAGGGCCTGCCAAGCTTCCAAAAAACTACGAATTGCCTGAAATCTCAGCAAACACTTTTTCACCCAATCTTGATGAAACTTTCAGGTAATGATCAGTATACCAATCCCACTTGGCTCGCCAAATTTCATTCTTCTAGGTTAAACCGTTCGTTGGCAGTAACCGGTTTCATTTTGAGGTTTCACTCTGTTTTCTCCTATAGGGATACATGTATTTGGAACTCTAAATCAAACACGGTTTGTGCTAGCTCTTTGAAACTTGACACAATAAAGCAGTTTCAAGTTCTATCTCTATGGTTTGTTTGCTGTTGATGTAGCCCTAAGCAGAGACTGGCGAGAATCACTTTCATGCAAAGGGCCTGCCAAGCTTCCAAAAAACTACGAGTTGCCTGAAATCTCAGCACACACTTTTTCACCCAATCTTGATGAAACATTCAGGTAATGATCAGTACACCAATCCCACTTGGCTCGCCAAATTTCGTTCTTCTAGGTTAAACCGTTCGTTGGCAGTAACCGGTTTCATTTTGAGGTTTCACTCTGTTTTCTCCAATAGGGATACATGTATTTGGAACTCTAAATCAAACCCGGTTTGTGCTAGCTCTTTGAAACTTGACACAACAAAGCAGTTTCAAGTTCTATCTCTATGGTTTGTTGCTGTTGATGTAGCCCTAAGCGGAGACTGGCGAGAATCACTATCATGGAAAGGGCCTGCCAAGCTTCCAAAAAACTACGAGTTGCCTTAAATCTCAGCAAACACTTTTTCACCCCAATCTTGATGAAACTTTCAGGTAATGATCAGTACACCAATCCCACTTGGCTCGCCAAATTTCGTTCTTCTAGGTTAAACCGTTCGTTGGCAGTAACCAGTTTCATTTTGAGGTTTCACTCTGTTTTCTCCTATAGGGGATACATGTATTTGGAACTCTAAAATCAAAGACGGTTTGTGCTAGCTCTTTGAAACTTGACACAAAAAAGCAGTTTCAAGTTCTATCTCTATGGTTTGTTTGCTGTTGTTGTCGCACTAAGCAGAGACTGGCGAGAATCACTTTCATGGAAAGGGCCTGCCAAGCTTCCAAAAAACTACAAGTTGCCTGAAAATCTCAGCAAACACTTTTTCACCCAATCTTGATGATACTTTCAGGTAATGATCAGTACACCAATCCCACTTGGCTCGCCAAATTTCGTTTCTTCTAGGTTAAACCGTTCGTTGGCAGTAACCGGTTTCATTTTGAGGTTTCACTGTGTTTTCTCCTATAGGGATACATGTATTTGGAACTCTAAATCAAACACGGTTTGTGCTAGCTCTTTGATACTTGACACAATAAAGCAGTTTCAAGTTCTATCTCTATGGTTTGTTTGCTGTTGATGTAGCCCTAAGCAGAGACTGGCGAGGATCACTTTCATGGAAAGGGCCTGCCAAGCTTCCAAAAAACTACGAGTTGCCTGAAATCTCAGCACACACTTTTTCACCCAATCTTGATGAACCTTTCAGGTAATGATCAGTACACCAATCCCACTTGGCTCGCCAAATTTCGTTCTTCTAGGTTAAACCGTTCGTTGGCAGTAACCGGATTCATTTTGAGGTTTCACTCTGTTTTCTCCTATAGGGATACATGTATTTGGAACTCTAAATAAAACACGGTTTGAGCTAGCTCTTTGAAACTTGACACAATAAAGCAGTTTCAAGTTCTATCTCTATGGTTTGTTTGCTGCTGATGTAGCCCTAAGCAGAGACTGGCGAGAATCACTTTCATGGAAAGGGCCTGCCAAGCTTCCAAAAAACTACGAGTTGCCTGAAATCTCAGCACACACTTTTTCACCCAATCTTGATGAAACTTTCAGGTAATGATCAGTACACCAATCCCACTTGGCTCGCCAAATTTCGTTCTTCTAGGTTAAACCGTTCGTTGGCAGTAACCGGTTTCATTTTGAGGTTTCACTCTGTTTTCTCATATAGGGATACATGTTTTTGGAACTCTAAATCAAAGATGGTTTGTGCTAGCTCTTTGAAACTTGACACAATAAAGCAGTTTCAAGTTCTCTCTCTATGGTTTGTTTGCTGTTGATGTAGCCCTAAGCAGAGACTGGCGAGAATCACTTTCATGGAAAGGGCCTTCCAAGCTTCCAAAAAACTACTAGTTTCCTCAAATCTCAGCACACACTTTTTCACCCAATCTTGATGAAACTTTCAGGTAATGATCAGTACACCAATCCCACTTGGCTCACCAAATTTCCTTCTTCTAGGTTAAACCGTTCGTTGGCAGTAACCGGTTTCATTTTGAGGTTTCACTCTGTTTTCTCCTATAGGGATACATGTATTTGGAACTCTAAATCAAAGACGGTTTGTGCTATCTCTTTGAAACTTGACACAATAAAGCAGTTTCAAGTTCTATCGCTATGGTTTGTTTGCTGTTGATGTAGCCCTAAGCAGAGACTGGCGAGAATCACTTTCATGGAAAGGGCCTGCCAAGCTTCCAAAAAACTACGAGTTGCCTGAAATCTCAGCACACAGTTTTTCAACCAATCTTGATGAAACTTTCAGCTAATGATCAGTACACCAATTCCACTTGGCTCGCCAAATTTTGTTCTTCTAGGTTAAACTGTTCGTTGGCAGTAACCGGTTTCATTTTGAGGTTTCACTCTGTTTTCTCCTATAGGGATACATGTATTTGGAACTCTAAATAAAACACGGTTTGAGCTAGCTCTTTGAAACTTGACACAATAATGCAGTTTCAAGTTCTATCTCTATGGTTTGTTTGCTGTTGATGTAGCCCTAAGCAGAGACTGGCGAGAATCACTTTAATGGAAAGGGACTGCCAAGCTTCCAAAAAACTACTAGTTGCCTGAAATCTCAGCACACACTTTTTCACCCAATCTTGATGAAACTTTCAGGTAATGGTCAGTACACCAATCCCACTTGGCTCGCCAAATTTCGTTCTTCTAGGTTAAACCGTTCGTTGGCAGAAACCGGTTTCATTTTGAGGTTTCACTCTGTTTTCTCCTATAGGGATACATGTATTTGGAACTCTAAATAAAACACGGTTTGAGCTAGCTCTTTGAAACTTGACACAATAATGCAGTTTCAAGTTCTATCTCTATGGTTTGTTTGCTGTTGATGTAGCCCTAAGCAGAGACTGGCGAGAATCACTTAAATGGAAAGGGACTGCCAAGCTTCCAAAAAACTACTAGTTGCCTGAAATCTCAGCACACACTTTTTCACCCAATGTTGATGAAACTTTCAGGTAATGGTCAGTACACCAATCCCACTTGGCTCGCCAAATTTCGTTCTTCTAGGTTAAACCGTTCGTTGGCAGAAACCGGTTTCATTTTGAGGTTTCACTCTGTTTTCTCCTATAGGGATACATGTATTTGGAACTCTAAATCAAAGACGGTTTGTGCTAGCTCTTTGAAACTTGACACAAAAAAGCAGTTTCAAGTTCTATCTCTATGGTTTGTTTGCTGTTGTTGTCGCCCTAAGCAGAGACTGGCGAGAATCACTTTCATGGAAAGGGCCTGACAAGCTTCCAAAAAACTACGAGTTGCCTGAAATCTCAGCACACACTTTTTCACCCAATCTTGATGAACCTTTCAGGTAATGATCAGTACACCAATCCCACTTGGCTCGCCAAATTTCGTTCTTCTAGGTTAAACCGTTCGTTGGCAGTAACCGGTTTCATTTTGAGGTTTCACTCTGTTTTCTCCTATAGGGATACATGTATTTGGAACTCTAAATAAAACACGGTTTGAGCTAGCTCTTTGAAACTTGACACAATAAAGCAGTTTCAAGTTCTATCTCTATGGTTTGTTTGCTGCTGATGTAGCCCTAAGCAGAGACTGGCGAGAATCACTTTCATGGAAAGGGCCTGCCAAGCTTCCAAAAAACTACGAGTTGCCTGAAATCTCAGCACACACTTTTTCACCCAATCTTGATGAAACTTTCAGGTAATGATCAGTACACCAATCCCACTTGGCTCGCCAAATTTCGTTCTTCTAGGTTAAACCATTCGTTGGCAGTAACCGGTTTCATTTTGAGGTTTCACTCTGTTTTCTCCTATAGGGATACATGTATTTGGAACTCTAAATCAAACACGGTTTGTGCTAGCTCTTTGAAACTTGACACAATAAAGCAGTTTCAAGTTCTTTCTCTATGGTTTGTTTGCTGTTGATGTAGCCCTAAGCAGAGACTGGCGAGAATCACTTTCATGGAAAGGGCCTGCCAAGCTTCCAAAAAACTACGAGTTGCCTGAAATCTCAGCACACACTTTTTCACCCAATCTTCATGAAACTTTCAGGTAATGATCAGGACACCAATCCCACTTGGCTTGCCAAATTTCGTTCTTCTAGGTTAAACCGTTCGTTGGCAGTAACCGGTTTCATTTTGAGGTTTCACTCTGTTTTCTTCATAGGGATACATGTATTTGGAACTCTAAATCAAACACGGTTTGTGCTAGCTCTTTGAAACTTGACACAATAAAGCAGTTTCAAGTTCTATCTCTATGGTTTGTTTGCTGTTGATGTAGCCCTAAGCAGAGACTGGCGAGAATCACTTTCATGGAAAGGGCCTGCCAAGCTTCCAGAAAACTACAAGTTGCCTGAAATCTTAGCACACACTTTTTCACCCAATCTTGATGAAACTTTCAGGTAATGATCAGTACACCAATCCCACTTGGCTCGCCAAATTTCGTTCTTCTAGGTTAAACCGTTCGTTGGCAGTAACCGGTTTCATTTTGAGGTTTCACTCTGTTTTCTCCTATAGGGATACATGTATTTGGAACTCTAAATCAAACAAGGTGTGTGCTAGATCTTTGAAACTTGACACAATAAAGCAGTTTCAATTCTATCTCTATGGTTTGTTTGCTGTTGATGTAGCCCTAAGCAGAGACTGGCGAGAATCACTTTCATGGAAAGGGCCTGCCAAGCTTCCAAAAAACTATGAGTTGCCTGAAATCTCAGCAAACACTTTTTCACCCAATCTTGATAAAACTTTCAGGTAATGATCACTACACCAATCCCACTTGGCTCGCCAAATTTCGTTCTTCTAGGTTAAACCGTTCGTTGGCAGTAACCGGTTTCATTTTGAGGTTTCACTCTGTTTTCTCCTATAGGGATACATGTATTTGGAACTCTAAATCAAACACGGTGTGTGCTAGATCTTTGAAACTTGACACAATAAAGCAGATTCAATTCTATCTCTGTGGTTTGTTTGCTGTTGATGTAGCCCTAAGCAGAGACTGGCGAGAATCACTTTCATGGAAAGGGCCTGCCAAGCTTCCAAAAAACTACGAGTTGCCTGAAATCTCAGCACACACTTTTTCACCCAATCTTGATGAAACTTTCAGGTAATGATCAGTACTCCAATCCCACTTGGCTTGCCAAATTTCGTTCTTCTAGGTTAAACCCTTCGTTGGCAGTAACCGGTTTCATTTTGAGTTTTTACTCTGTTTTCTCCAAAGAGATACATGTATTTGGAACACTAAATCAAACACGGTTTGTGCTAGCTCTTTGAAACTTGACACAATAAAGCAGTTTCAAGTTCTATCTCTATGGTTTGTTTGCTGTTGATATAGCCCTAAGCAGAGACTGGCGAGAATCACTTTCATGGAAAGGGCCTGCCAAGCTTCCAAAAAACTACGAGTTGCCTGATATCTCAGCAAACTTTTTCACCCAATCTTGATGAAACTTTCAGGTAATGATCAGTACACAAATCCCACTTGGCTCACCAAATTTCCTTCTTCTAGGTTAAACCGTTCGTTGGCAGTAACCGGTTTCATTTGGAGGTTTCACTCTGTTTTCTCATATAGGGATACATGTATTTGGAACTCTAAATCAAAGACGGTTTGTGCTAGCTCTTTGAAACATGACACAATAAAGCACTTTCAAGTTCTATCTCTATGGTTTGTTTGCTGTTGATGTAGCCCTAAGCAGAGACTGGCGAGAATCACTTTCATGGAAAGGGCCTGCCAAGCTTCCAAAAAACTACGAGTTGCCTGAAATCTCAGCACACACTTTTTCACCCAATCTTGATGAAACTTTCAGGTAATAATCAGTACACCAATCCCACTTGGCTCGACAAATTTCGTTCTTCTAGGTTAAACCATTCGTTGGCCGTAACCGGTTTCATTTTGAGGTTTCACTCTGTTTTCTCCTATAGGGATACATGTATTTGGAACTCTAAATCAAACACGGTTTGTGCTAGCTCTTTGAAACTTCACACAATAAAGCAGTTTTAAGTTCTATCTCTATGGATTGTTTGCTGTTGATGTAGCCCTAAGCAGAGACTGGCGAGAATCACTTTCATGGAAAGGGCCTGCCAAGCTTCCAAAAAACTACGAGTTGCCTGAAATCTCAGCACACACTTTTTCACCCAATCTTGATGAAACTTTCAGGTAATGATCAGTACACCAATCCCACTTGGCTCGCCAAATTTCGTTCTTCTAGGTTAAACCGTTCGTTGGCAGTAACCGGTTTCATTTTGAGGTTTCACTCTGTTTTCTCCTATAGGGATACATGTATTTGGAACTCTAAATCAAACACGGTTTGTGCTAGCTCTTTGAAACTTGACACAACAAAGCAGTTTCAAGTTCTATCTCTATGGTTTGTTTACTGTTGATGTAGCCCTAAGCAGAGACTGGCGAGAATCACTTTCATGCAAAGGGCCTGCCAAGCTTCCAAAAAACTACGAGTTGCCTGAAATCTCAGCACACACTTTTTCACCCAATCTTGATGAAACATTCAGGTAATGATCAGTACACCAATCCCACTTGGCTCGCCAAATTTCGTTCTTCTAGGTTAAACCGTTTGTTGGCAGTAACCGGTTCAATCTGAGGTTTCACTCTGTTTTCTCCTATAGGGATACATGTATTTTGAACTCTAAATCAAACACGGTTTGTGCTAGCTCTTTGAAACTTGACACAATAAAGCAGTTTCAAGTTCTATCTCTATGGTTTGTTTGCTGTTGATGTAGCCCTAAGCAGAGACTGGTGAGAATCACTTGCATGGAAAGGGCCTGCCAAGCTTCCAAAAAACTACGAGTTGCCTGAAATCTCAGCACACACTTTTTCACCCAATCTTGATGAAACTTTCAGGTAATGATCAGTACACCAATCCCACTTGGCTCGCCAAATTTTGTTCTTCTTGGTTAAACCGTTCGTTGGCAGTAACCGGATTCATTTTGAGGTTTCACTCTGTTTTCTCCAAAGGGATACATGTATTTGGAACTCTAAATGAAACACGGTTTGTGCTAGCTCTTTGAAACTTGACACAATAAAGCAGTTTCAAGTTCTATCTCTATGGTTTGTTTGCTGTTGATGTAGCCCTAAGCAGAGACTGGCGAGAATCACTTTCATGGAAAGGGCCTGCCAAGCTTCCAAAAAATTAAGAGTTGCCTGAAATCTCAGCACACACTTTTTCACCCAATCTTGATGATACTTTCAGGTAATGATCAGTACACCAATCCCACTTGGCTCCCCAAATTTCGTTCTTCTAGGTTAAAACGTTCGTTGGCAGTAACCGGTTTCATTTTGAGGTTTCACTCTGTTTTCTCCTATAGGGATACATCTATTTGGAACTCTAAATCAAACACAGTTTATGCTAGCTCTTTGAAACTTGACACAATAAATTAGTTTCAAGTTCTATCTCTATGGTTTGTTTGCTGTTGATGTAGCCCTAAGCAGAGACTGGTGAGAATCACTTTCATGGAAAGGACCTGCCAAGCTTCCAAAAAACTACGAGTTACCTGAAATCTCAGCACACACTTTTTCACCCAATCTTGATGAAACTTTCAGGTAATGATCAGTACACCAATCCCACTTGGCTCGCCAAATTTCGTTCTTCTAGGTTAAACCGTTCGTTGGCAGTAACCGGTTTCATTTTGAGGTTTCACTCTGTTTTCTCCTATAGGGATACATGTATTTGGAACTCTAAATCAAACCCGGTTTGTGCTAGCTCTTTGAAACTTGACACAACAAAGCAGTTTCAAGTTCTATCTCTATGGTTTGTTTGATGTTGATGTAGCCCTAAGCGGAGACTGGCGAGAATCACTTTCATGGAAAGGGCCTGCCAAGCTTCCAAAAACCTACGAGTTGCCTTAAATCTCAGCAAACACTTTTTCACCCAATCTTGATGAAACTTTCAGGTAATGATCAGTACACCAATCCCACTTGGCTCGCCAAATTTCGTTCTTCTAGGTTAAACCGTTCGTTGGCAGTAACCGGTTTCATTTTGAGGTTTCACTCTGTTTTCTCCTAAAGGGATACATGTGTTTGGAACTCTAAATCACACCCGGTTTGTGCTAGCTCTTTGAAACTTGACACAACAAAGCAGTTTCAAGTTCTATCTCTATGGTTTGTTTGCTGTTGATGTAGCCCTAAGCAGAGACTGGCGAGAATCACTTTCATGGAAAGGGCCTGCCAAGCTTCCAGTAAACTACGAGTTGCCTTAAATCTCAGCAAACACTTTTTCACCCAATCTTGATGAAACTTTCAGGTAATGATCAGTACACCAATCCCACTTGGCTCGCCAAATTTCGTTCTTCTAGGTTAAACCGTTCGTTGGCAGTAACCGGTTTCATTTTGAGGTTTCACTCTGTTTTCTCCTATAGGGATACGTGTATTTGGAACTCTAAATCAAACACGGTTTGTGCTAGCTCTTTGAAACTTGACACAATAAAGCAGTTTCAAGTTCTATCTCTATAGTTTGTTTGCTGTTGATGTAGCCCTAAGCAGAGACTGGCGAGAATCACTTTCATGGAAAGGGCCTGCCAAGCTTCCAAAAAACTACGAGTTGCCTGAAATCTCAGCACACACTTTTTCACCCAATCTTGATGAAACTTTCAGGTAATGATCGGTACACCAATCCCACTTGGCTCCCCAAATTTCGTTCTTCTATGTTAATCCGTTCGTTGGCAGTAACCGGTTTCATTTTGAGGTTTCACTCTGTTTTCTCCTATAGGGATACATGTATTTGGAACTCTAAATCAAACACGGTTTGTGCTAGCTCTTTGAAACTTGACACAATAAAGCAGTTTCAAGTTCTATCTCTATGGTTTGTTTGCTGTTGATGTAGCCCTAAGCAGAGACAGGCAAGAATCACTTTTATGGAAAGGGCCTGCCAAGATTCCAAAAAACTACGAGTTTCCTGAAATCTCAGCAAACACTTTTTCACCCAATCTTGATGATACTTTCAGGTAATGATCAGTACACCAATCCCACTTGGCTCGCCAAATTTCGTTCTTCTAGGTTAAACCGTTCGTTGGCAGTAACCGGTTTCATTTTGAGGTTTCACTCTGTTTTCTCCTAAAGGGATACATGTATTTGGAACTCTAAATCACACCCGGTTTGTGCTAGCTCTTTGAAACTTGACACAACAAAGCAGTTTCAAGTTCTATGTCTATGGTTTGTTTGCTGTTGATGTAGCCCTAAGCGGAGACTGGCGAGAATCACTTTCATGGAAAGGGCCTGCCAAGCTTCCAAAAAACTATGAGTTGCCTTAAATCTCAGCAAACACTTTTTCACCCAATCTTGATGAAACTTTCAGGTAATGATCAGTACACCAATCCCACTTGGCTCGCCAAATTTCGTTCTTCTAGGTTAAACCGTTCGTTGGCAGTAACCAGTTTCATTTTGAGGTTTCACTCTGTTTTCTCCTATAGGGATACGTGTATTTGGAACTCTAAATCAAACACGGTTTGTGCTAGCTCTTTGAAACTTGACACAATAAAGCAGTTTCAAGTTCTATCTCTATGGTTTGTTTGCTGTTGATGTAGCCCTAAGCAGAGACTGGCGAGAATCACTTTCATGGAAAGGGCCTGCCAAGCTTCCAAAAAACTACGAGTTGCCTGAAATCTCAGCACACAATTTTTCACCCAATCTTGATGAAACTTTCAGGTAATGATCAGTACACCAATCCCACTTGGCTCGCCAAATTTCGTTCTTCTAGGTTAATCCGTTCGTTGGCAGTAACCGGTTTCATTTTGAGGTTTCACTCTGTTTTCTCCTATAGGGATACATGTATTTGGAACTCTAAATCAAACACGGTTTGTGCTAGCTCTTTGAAACTTGACACAATAAAGCAGTTTCAAGTTCTATGTCTATGGTTTGTTTGCTGTTGATGTAGCCCTAAGCGGAGACTGGCGAGAATCACTTTCATGGAAAGGGCCTGCCAAGATTCCAAAAAACTACGAGTTTCCTGAAATCTCAGCAAACACTTTTTCACCCAATCTTGATGATACTTTCATGTAATGATCAGTTCACCAATCCCACTTGGCTGGCCAAATTTCGTTCTTCTAGGTTAAACCGTTCGTTGGCAGTAACCGGTTTCATTTTGAGGTTTCACTCTGTTTTCTCCTATAGGGATACGTGTATTTGGAACTCTAAATCAAACACGGTTTTTGCTAGCTCTTTGAAACTTGACACAATAAAGCAGTTTCAAGTTCTATCTCTATAGTTTGTTTGCTGTTGATGTAGCCCTAAGCAGAGACTGGTGAGAATCACTTTCATGGAAAGGGCCTGCCAAGCTTCCAAAAATCTACGAGTTGCATGAAATCTCAGCACACACTTTTTCACCCAATCTTGATCAAACTTTCAGGTAATGATCAGTACACCAATCCCACTTGGCTCGCCAAATTTCGTTCTTCTAGGTTAAACCGTTCGTTGGCAGTAACCGGTTTCATTTTGAGGTTTCACTCTGTTTTCTCCTATAGGGATACATGTATTTGGAACTCTAAATCACACACGGTTTGTGCTAGCTCTTTGAAACTTGACACAATAAAGCAGTTTCACGTTCTATCTCTATGGTTTGTTTGCTGTTGATGTAGCCCTAAGCAGAGACTAACAAGAATCACTTTCATGGAAAGGGCCTGCCAAGCTTCCCAAAAACTAGGAGTTCCAGGAAATCTCAGCAAACACTTTTTCACTCAATCTTGATGATACTTTCAGGTAATGATCAGTACACCAATCCCACTTGGCTCGCCAAATTTCGTTCTTCTAGGGTAAACCGTTCGTTGGCAGTAACCGGATTCATTTTGAGGTTTCACTCTGTTTTCTCCAAAGGGATACATGTATTTGGAACTCTAAATCAAACACGGTTTGTGCTAGCTCTTTGAAACTTGACACAATAAAGCAGTTTCAAGTTCTATCTCTATGGTTTGTTTGCTGTTGATGTAGCCCTAAGCAGAGACTGGCAAGAATCACTTTCATGGAAAGGGCCTGCCAAGCTTCCAAAAAACTAGGAGTTCCATGAAATCTCAGCAAACACTTTTTCACTCAATCTTGATGATACTTTCAGGTAATGATCAGTACACCAATCCCACTTGGATCGCCAAATTTCGTTCTTCGAGGTTAAACCGTTCGTTGGCAGTAACCGGATTCATTTTGAGGTTTCACTCTGTTTTCTCCAAAGGGATACATGTATTTGGAACTGTAAATGAAACACGGTTTGTGCTAGCTCTTTGAAACTTGACACAATAAAGCAGTTTCAAGTTCTATCTCTATGGTTTGTTTGCTGTTGATGTAGCCCTAAGCAGAGACTGGCGAGAATCACTTTAATGGAAAGGGCCTGCCAAGCTTCCAAAAAACTAAGAGTTGCCTGAAATCTCAGCACACACTTTTTCACCCAATCTTGATGATACTTTCAGGTAATGATCAGTACACCAATCCCACTTGGCTCCCCAAATTTCGTTCTTCTAGGTTAAACCGTTCGTTGGCAGTAACCGGTTTCATTTTGAGGTTTCACTCTGTTTTTTCCTACAGGGATACATATATTTGGAACTCTGAATCAAACACGGTTTGTGCTAGCTCTTTGAAACTTGACACAATAAAGCAGTTTCAAGTTCTATCTCTATGGTTTGTTTGCTGTTGATGTAGCCCTAAGCAGAGACTGGCGAGAATCACTTTCATGGAAAGGGCCTGCCAAGCTTCCAAATAACTACGAGTTTCCTGAAATCTCAGCAAACACTTTTTCACCCAATCTTGATGATACTTTCATGTAATGATCAGTTCACCAATCCCACTTGGCTGGCCAAATTTCGTTCTTCTAGGTTAAACCGTTCGTTGGCAGTAACCGGTTTCATTTTGAGGTTTCACTCTGTTTTCTCCTATAGGGATACGTGTATTTGGAACTCTAAATCAAACACGGTTTTTGCTAGCTCTTTGAAACTTGACACAATAAAGAAGTTTCAAGTTCTATCTCTATAGTTTGTTTGCTGTTGATGTAGCCCTAAGCAGAGACTGGTGAGAATCACTTTCATGGAAAGGGCCTGCCAAGCTTCCAAAAATCTACGAGTTGCATGAAATCTCAGCACACACTTTTTCACCCAATCTTGATCAAACTTTCAGGTAATGATCAGTACACCAATCCCACTTGGCTCGCCAAATTTCGTTCTTCTAGGTTAAACCGTTCGTTGGCAGTAACCGGTTTCATTTTGAGGTTTCACTCTGTTTTCTCCTATAGGGATACATGTATTTGGAACTCTAAATCACACACGGTTTGTGCTAGCTCTTTGAAACTTGACACAATAAAGCAGTTTCACGTTCTATCTCTATGGTTTGTTTGCTGTTGATGTAGCCCTAAGCAGAGACTAACAAGAATCACTTTCATGGAAAGGGCCTGCCAAGCTTCCCAAAAACTAGGAGTTCCAGGAAATCTCAGCAAACACTTTTTCACTCAATCTTGATGATACTTTCAGGTAATGATCAGTACACCAATCCCACTTGGCTCGCCAAATTTCGTTCTTCTAGGGTAAACCGTTCGTTGGCAGTAACCGGATTCATTTTGAGGTTTCACTCTGTTTTCTCCAAAGGGATACATGTATTTGGAACTCTAAATCAAACACGGTTTGTGCTAGCTCTTTGAAACTTGACACAATAAAGCAGTTTCAAGTTCTATCTCTATGGTTTGTTTGCTGTTGATGTAGCCCTAAGCAGAGACTGGCGAGAATCACTTTCATAGAAAGGGCCTGCCAAGATTCCAAAAAACTACGAGTTGCCTGAAATCTCAGCAAACACTTCTTCACCCAATCTTGATGATACTTTCAGGTAATGATCAGTACACCAATCCCACTTGGCTAGCCAAATTTCGTTCTTCTAGGTTAAACCGTTCGTTGGCAGTAACCGGTTTCATTTTGAGGTTTCACTCTGTTTTCTCCTATAGGGATACGTGTATTTGGAACTCTAAATCAAACACGGTTTGTGCTAGCTCTTTGAAACTTGACACAATAAAGCAGTTTCAAGTTCTATCTCTATAGTTTGTTTGCTGTTGATGTAGCCCTAAGCAGAGACTGGTGAGAATCACTTTCATGTAAAGGGCCTGCCAAGCTTCCAAAAAACTACGAGTTGTCTGAAATCTCAGCACACACTTTTTCACCCAATCTTGATGAAACTTTCAGGTAATGATCAGTACACCAATCCCACTTGGCTCGCCAAATTTCGTTCTTCTAGGTTAAACCGTTCGTTGGCAGTAACCGGTTTCATTTTGAAGTTTCACTCTGTTTTCTCCTATACGGATACATGTATTTGGAACTCTAAATCAAACACGGTTTGTGCTAGCTCTTTGAAACTTGACACAATAAAGCAGTTTCAAGTTCTATCACTATGGTTTGTTTGCTGTTGATGTAGCCCTAAGCAGAGACTGGCAAGAATCACTTTCATGGAAAGGGCCTGCCAAGCTTCCAAAAAACTAGGAGTTCCATGAAATCTCAGCAAACACTTTTTCACTCAATCTTGATGATACTTTCAGGTAATGATCAGTACACCAATCCCACTTGGATCGCCAAATTTCGTTCTTCGAGGTTAAACCGTTCGTTGGCAGTAACCGGATTCATTTTGAGGTTTCACTCTGTTTTCTCCAAAGGGATACATGTATTTGGAACTGTAAATGAAACACGGTTTGTGCTAGCTCTTTGAAACTTGACACAATAAAGCAGTTTCAAGTTCTATCTCTATGGTTTGTTTGCTGTTGATGTAGCCCTAAGCAGAGACTGGCGAGAATCACTTTAATGGAAAGGGCCTGCCAAGCTTCCAAAAAACTAAGAGTTGCCTGAAATCTCAGCACACACTTTTTCACCCAATCTTGATGATACTTTCAGGTAATGATCAGTACACCAATCCCACTTGGCTCCCCAAATTTCGTTCTTCTAGGTTAAACCGTTCGTTGGCAGTAACCGGTTTCATTTTGAGGTTTCACTCTGTTTTTTCCTACAGGGATACATATATTTGGAACTCTGAATCAAACACGGTTTGTGCTAGCTCTTTGAAACTTGACACAATAAAGCAGTTTCAAGTTCTATCTCTATGGTTTGTTTGCTGTTGATGTAGCCCTAAGCAGAGACTGGCGAGAATCACTTTCATGGAAAGGGCCTGCCAAGCTTCCAAATAACTACGAGTTGCCTGAAATCTCAGCAAACACTTTTTCACCCAATCTTGATGAAACTTTAAGGTAATGATCAGTACACCAATCCCACTTGGCTCGCCAAATTTCGTTCTTCTAGGTTAAACCGTTTGTTGGCAGTTACCGGTTTCATTTTGAGGTTTCACTCTGTTTTCTACTATAGGGATACATGTATTTGGAACTCTAAATCACACACTGTTTGTGCTAGCTCTTTGAAACTTGACAGAATAAAGCAGTTTCAAGTTCTATCTCTATGGTTTGTTTGCTGTTGATGTAGCCCTAAGCAGAGACTGGTGAGAATCACTTTCATGGAAAGGGTCTGCAAGCTTCCAAAAAACTACGAGTTGCCTGAAATCTCAGCACACACTTTTTCACCCAATCTTGATGAAACTTTCAGGTAATGATCAGTACACCAATCCCACTTGGCTCGCCAAATTTCGTTCTTCTAGGTTATACCGTTCTTTGGCAGTAACCGGTTTCATTTTGAGGTTTCACTCTGTTTTCTCCTATAGGGATACATGTAATTGGAACTCTAAATCAAACACGGTTTGTGCTAGCTCTTTGAAACTTGACACAATAAAGCAGTTTCAAGTTCTATCTCTATGGTTTGTTTGCTGTTGATGTAGCCCTAAGCAGAGACTGGCGAGAATCACTTTCATGGAAAGGGCCTGCCAAGATTCCAAAAAACTACGAGTTGCCTGAAATTTCAGCACACTTTTTCTCCCAATCTTGATGAAACTTTCAGGTAATGATAAGTACACGAATCCCACTTGGCTCGCCAAATTTCGTTCTTCTAGGTTAAACCGTTCGTTGGCAGTAACCGGTTTCATTTTGAGGTTTCACTCTGTTTTCTCCTATAGGGATACATGTATTTGGAACTCTATATCAAACACGGTTTGTGCTAGCTCTTTGAAACTTGACACAATAAAGCAGTTTCAAGTTCTATCTCTATGGTTTGTTTTCTGTTGATGTAGCCCTAAGCAGAGATTGGCGAGAATCACTTTCATGGAAAGGGCCTGCCAAGCTTCCAAAAAACTACGAGTTTCCTGAAATCTCAGCAAACACTTTTTCACCCAATCTTGATGATACTTTCAGGTAATGATCAGTACACCAATCCCACTTGGCTCGCCAAATTTCGTTTTTCTAGGTTAAACCATTCGTTGGCAGTAACCGGTTTCATTTTGAGGTTTCACTCTGTTTTCTCCTATAGGGATACGTGTATTTGGAACTCTAAATCAAACACGGTTTGTGCTACCTCTTTGAACCTTGACACAATAAAGCAGTTTCAAGTTCTATCTCTATGGTTTGTTTGCTGTTGATGTAGCCCTAAGCAGAGACTGGCGAGAATCACTTTCATGGAAAGGGCCTGCCAAGCTTCCAAAAAACTACGAGTTGCCTGAAATCTCATCAAACACTTTTTCACCCAATCTTGAAAATACTTTCAGGTAATGATCAGTACACCAATCCCACTTGGCTCGCCAAATTTCGTTCTTCTAGGTTAAACCGTTCGTTGTCAGTTACCGGTTCCATTTTGAGGTTTCACTCTGTTTTCTCCTATAGGGGTACATGTATTTAAAACTCTAAATCAAACACGGTTTTTGCTAGCTCATTGAAACTTGACACAATAAAGCAGTTTCAAGTTCTATCTCTATGGTTTGTTAGCTGTTGATGTAGCCCTAAGCAGAGACTGGCGAGAATCACTTTCATGGAAAGGGCCTGCCAAGCTTCCAAAAAACTACGAGTTGCCTGAAATCTCAGCTAACACTTTTTCACCCAATCTTGATAAAACTTTCAGGTAATGATCACTACACCAATCCCACTTGGCTCGCCAAATTTCGTTCTTCTAGGTTAAACCGTTCGTTGGCAGTAACCGGTTTCATTTTGAGGTTTCACTCTGTTTTCTCCTATAGGGATACATGTATTTGGAACTCTAAATCAAACACGGTTTGTGCTAGCTCTTTGAAACTTGACACAATAAAGTAGTTTCAAGTTCTATCTCTATGGTTTATTTGCTGTTGATGTAGCCCTAAGCAGAGACTGGCGAGAATAACTTACATGGAAAGGGCCTGCCAAGCTTCCAAAAAACTACGAGTTGCCTGAAATCTCAGCAAACACTTTTTCACCCAATCTTGATGAAACTTTCAGGTAATTATCAGTACACCAATCCCACTTGGCTCGCCAAATTTTGTTCTTCTAGGTTAAACCGTTCGTTGGCAGTAACCGGTTTCATTTTGAGATTCCACTCTGTTTTCTCCAAAGAGATACATGTATTTGGAACACTTAATCAAACACGGTTCGTGCTAGCTCTTTGAAACTTGACACAATAAAGCAGTTTCAAGTTCTATCTCTCTGGTTTCTTTGCTGTTGATATAGCCCTAAGCAGAGACTGGAGAGTATCACTTTCATGGAAAGGGCCTGCCAAGCTTCCAAAAAACTACGAGTTGCCTGATATCTCAGCACACTTTTTCACCCAATCTTGATGAAACTTTCAGGTAATGATCAGTACACCAATCCCACTTGGCTCGCCAAATTTCGTTCTTCTAGGTTAAACCGTTCGTTGGCAGTAACCGGTTTCATTGTGAGGTTTCACTCTGTTTTCTCCAAAGGGATACATGTATTTGGAACTCTAAATTAAACACGGTTTGTGCTAGCTCTTTGAAACTTGACACAATAAAGCAGTTTCAAGTTCTCTCTCTATGGTTTGTTTGCTGTTGATGTAGCCCTAAGCAGAGACTGGCGAGAATCACTTTCATGGAAAGGGCCTGCCAAGCTTCCAAAAAACTAGGAGTTGCCTGAAATCTCAGCAAACACTTTTTAACCCTATCTTGATGAAACTTTGAGGTAATGATCAGTACACCAATCCCACTTGGCTCCCCAAATTTCCTCCTTCTAGGTTAAATCGTTCGTTTTCAGTAACCGGTTTCATTTTGAGGTTTCACTCTGTTTTCTCCTATAGGGATACATGTATTTGGAACTCTAAATCAAAGACGGTTTGTGCTAGCTCTTTGAAACTTGACACAATAAAGCAGTCTCAAGTTCTATCACTATGGTTTGTTTGCTGTTGATGTAGCCCTAAGAAGAGACTGGCGAGAATCACTTTCATGGAAAGGGCCTGCCAAGCTTCCAAAAAACTACGAGTTGCCTGAAATCTCAGCAAACACTTTTTCACCCAATCTTGATGATACTTTCAGGTAATGATCAGTACACCAATCCCACTTGGCTTGCCAAATTTCATTCTTCTAGGTTAAACCGTTTGTTAGCAGTAACCGGTTTCATTTTGAGGTTTCACTCTGTTTTCTCCTATAGGGATACACGTATTTGGAACTCTAAATCAAACACGGTTTTTGCTAGCTCTTTGAAACTTGACACAATAAAGCAGTTTCAAGTTATATCTCTATGGTTTGTTTGCTGTTGATGTAGCCCTAAGCAGAGACTGGCGAGAATCACTTTCATGGAAAGGGCCTGCCAAGCTTCCAAAAAACTACGAGTTGCCTGATATCTCAGCAAACACTTTTTCACCCAATCTTGAAGAAACTTTCAGGTAATGATCAGTACACCAATCCCATGGCTCGCCAAATTTCGTTCTTCTAGGTTAAACCGTTCGTTGGCAGTAAACGGTTTCATTTTGTGGTTTCACTCTGTTTTCTCCAAAGGGATACATGTATTTGGAACTCTAAATCAAACACGGTTTGTGCTAGCTCTTTGAAACTTGACACAATAAAGCAGTTTCAAGTTCTATCTCTATGGTTTGTTTGCTGTTGATTTAGCCCTAAGCAGAGACTGGCGAGAATCATTTTCATGGAAAGGGCCTGCCAAGCTTCCAAAAAACTACGAGTTGCCTGAAATCTCAGCAAACACTTTTTCACCCAATCTTGATGATACTTTCAGGTAATGATCAGTACACCAATCCCACTTGGCTCGCCAAATTTCGTTCTTCTAGGTTAAACCGTTCGTTGGCAGTAACCGGTTTCATTTTGAGGTTTCACTCTGTTTTCTCCTATAGGGATACATGTATTTGGAACTCTAAATCAATCACGGTTTGTGCTAGCTCTTTGAAACTTGACACAATATAGCAGTTTCAAGGTCTATCTCTATGGTTTGTTTGCTGTTGATGTAGCCCTAAGCAGAGACTGGCGAGAATCACTTTCATGGAAAGGGCCTGCCAAGCTTCCAAAAAAATACGAGTTGCCTGAAATCTCAGCAAACACTTTTTCACCCAATCTTGATGATACTTTCAGGTAATGATCAGTACACCAATCCCACTTGGCTCGCCAAATTTCGTTCTACTAGGTTAAACCATTCGTTGGCAGTAACCGGTTTCATTTTGAGGTTTCACTCTGTTTTCTCCAAAGGGATACATGTATTTGGAACTCTAAATCAAACACGGTTTGTGCTAGCTCTTTGAAACTTGACACAATAAAGCAGTTTCAGGTTCTTTCTCTATGGTTTGTTTGCTGTTGATGTAGCCCTAAGCAGAGACTGGCGAGAATCACTTTCATGGAAAGGGCCTGCCAAGCTTCCAAAAAACTACGAGTTGCCTGAAATCTCACCAAACACTTTTTCACCCAATCTTGAAAATACTTTCAGGTAATGATCAGTACACCAATCCCACTTGGCTCGCCAAATTTCGTTCTTCTCGTTAAACCGTTCGTTGTCAGTTACCGGTTTCATTTTGAGGTTTCACTCTGTTTTCTCCTATAGGGATACATGTATTTGGAACTCTAAATCAAACACGGTTTTTGCTAGCTCTTTGAAATTTGACACAATAAAGCAGTTTCAAGTTCTATCTCTATGGTTTGTTTGTTGTTGATGTAGCCCTAAGCAGAGACTGGCGAGAATCACGTTCATAAAAAGGGCCTGCCAAGCTTCCAAAAAACTGCCAGTTGCCTGAAATCTCAGCAAACACTTTTTCACCCAATCTTGATAAAACTTTCAGGTAATGATCACTACACCAATCCCACTTGGCTCGCCAAATTTCATTCTTCTAGGTTAAACCATTCGTTGGCAGTAACCGGTTTCATTTTGAGGTTTCACTCTGTTTTTTTCTACAGGGATACATGAATTTGGAACTCTAAATCAAACACGGTTTGTGCTAGCTCTTTGAAACTTGACACAATAAAGCAGTTTCAAGTTGTATCTCTATGGTTTGTTTGCTGTTGATGTAGCACTAAGCAGAGACTGGCGAGAATCACTTTCATGGAAAGAGCCTGCCAAGCTTCCAAAAAACTACGAGTTGCCTGACATCTCAGCACACACTTTTTCACCCAATCTTGATGAAATTTCAGGTAATGATCAGTACACCAATCCCACTTCTCTCGCCAAATTTCGTTCTTCTAGGTGAAACCGTTCTTTGGCAGTAACCGGTTTCATTTTGAGGTTTCACTCTGTTTTCTCCTATAGGGATACATGTATTTGGAACTCTAAATCAAAGACGGTTTGTGCTAGCTCTTTGAAACTTGACACAATAAAGCAGTTTCAAGTTCTATCTCTATGGTTTGTTTGCTGTTGATGTAGCCCTAAGCAGAGACTGGCGAGAATCACTTTCATGGAAAGGGCCTGCCAAGCTTCCAAAAAACTACGAGTTTCCTGAAATCTCAGCAAACACTTTTCACCCAATCTCGATGAAACTTTCAGGTAATGATCAGTACACAAATTCCACTTGGCTCGCAAATTTCGTTCTTTTAGGTTAAACCGTTCGTTGGCGTAACCGGTTTCCTTTTGAGGTTTCACTCTGTTTTCTCCTATAGGGATACAAGTATTTGGAACTCTAAATCACACACGGTTTGTGCTAGCTCTTTGAAACTTGACACAATAAAGCAGTTTCAAGTTCTACCTCTATGGTTTGTTTGCTGTTGATGTAGCCCTAAGCAGAGACTGGCGAGAATCACTTTCATGGAAAGGGCCTGCCAAGCCTCCAAAAAACTACGAGTTGCCTGAAATCTCAGCAATCACTTTTTTACCCAAACTTGAAAATACTTTCATGTAATGATCAGTACACCACTCCCACTTGGCTCGCCAAATTTCGTTCTTCTAGGTTAAACCATTCGTTGGCAGTAACCGGTTTCATTTTGAGGTTTCACTCTGTTTTCTCCTATAGGGATACATGTATTTGGAACTCTAAATCAAACACGGTTTTTGCTAGCTCTTTGAAACTTGACACAATAAAGCAGTTTCAAGTTCTATATCTATGGTTTGTTTGTTGTTGATGTAGCCCTAAGCAGAGACTGGCGAGAATCACGTTCATAAAAAGGGCCTGCCAAGCTTCCAAAAACTACGAGTTGCCTGAAATCTCAGCAAAACACTTTTTCACCCAATCTTGATAAAACTTTCAGGTAATGATCACTACACCAATCCCACTTGGCTCACCAAATTTCGTTCTTCTAGGTTAAACCATTCGTTGGCAGTAACCGGTTTCATTTTGAGGTTTCACTCTGTTTTCTCCTATAGGGATACATGTATTTGGAACTCTAAATCAAACACGGTTTTGCTAGCTCTTTGAAACTTGACACAATAAAGCAGTTTCAAGTTCTATCTCTATGGTTTGTTTGTTGTTGATGTAGCCCTAAGCAGAGACAGGCGAAGAATCACGTTCATAAAAGGGCCTGCCAAGCTTCCAAAAAACTACGAGTTGCCTGAAATCTCAGCAAACACTTTTTCACCCAATCTTGATAAAACTTTCAGGTAATGATCAGTACACCAATCCCACTTGGCTCGCCAAATTTCGTTCTTCTAGGTTAAACCATTCGTTGGCAGTAACCGGTTTCATTTTGAGGTTTCACTCTGTTTTCTCCAAAGGGATACATGTATTTGGAACTCTAAATCAAACACGGTTTGTGCTAGCTCTTTGAAACTTGACACAATAAAGCAGTTTCAGGTTCTTTCTCTATGGTTTGTTTGCTGTTGATGTAGCCCTAAGCAGAGACTCGCGAGAATCACTTACATGGAAAGGGCCTGCCAAGCTTCCAAAAAACTACGAGTTGCCTGAAATCTCAGCACACACTTTTTCACCCAATCTTGATGAAACTTTCAGGTAATGATCAGTACACCAATCCCACTTGGCTCGCCAAATTTCGTTCTTCTAGGTTAAACCGTTCGTTGGCAGTAACCGGTTTCATTTTGAGGTTTCACTCTGTTTTCTCCTATAGGGATACATGTATTTGGAACTCTAAATCAAACACGGTTTGTGCTAGCTCTTTGAAACTTGACACAATAAAGCAGTTTCAAGTTCTATCTCTATGGTTTGTTTGCTGTTGATGTAGCCCTAAGCAGAGACTGGCGAGAATCACTTTCATGGAAAGGGCCTGCCAAGATTCCAAAACACTACGAGTTGCCTGAAATCTCAGCAAACACTTTTTCACCCAATCTTGATGAAACTTTCAGGTAATGATCAGTACACCAATCCCACTTGGCTCGCCAAATTTCGTTCTTCTAGGTTAAACCGTTCGTTGGCAGTAACCGGTTCCATTTTGAGGTTTCACTCTGTTTTCCTCCTATAGGGATACATGTATTTGGAACTCTAAATCAAACACGGTTTGTGCTAGCTCTTTGAAGCTTGACACAATAAAGCAGGTTCAAGTTCTATCTCTATGGTTTGTTTGCTGTTGATGTAGCCCTAAGCAGAGACTGGCGAGAATCACTTTCATGGAAAGGGCCTGCCAAGCTTCCAAAGAACTACGAATTGCCTGAAATCTCAGCAAACACTTTTTCACCCAATCTAGATGAAACTTTCAGGTTATGATCAGTACACCAATCCCACTTGGCTCGCCAAATTTCGTTCTTCTAGGTTAAACCGTTCGTTGGCAGTAACCAGTTTCATTTTGAGGTTTCACTCTGTTTTCTCCTATAGGGATACATGTATTTGGAACTCTAAATCAAACACGGTTTGTGCTAGCTCTTTGAAACTTGACACAATAAAGCAGTTTCAAGTTCTATCTCTATGGTTTGTTTGCTGTTGATGTAGCCCTAAGCAGAGACTGGCGAGAATCACTTTCATGGAAATGGCCTGACAAGCTTCCAAAAAACTAACAGTTGCCTGAAATCTCAGCACACACTTTTTCACCCAATCTTGATGAAACTTTCAGGTAATGATCAGTACACCAATCCCACTTGGGTCGCCAAATTTCGTTCTTCTAGGTTAAACCGTTCGTTGGCAGTAGCCGGTTTCATTTTGAGGTTTCACTCTGTTTTCTCCTAAAGGGATACATGTATTTGGAACTCTAAATCACACCCGGTTTGTGCTAGCTCTTTGAAACTTGACACAACAAAGCAGTTTCAAGTTCTATCTCTATGGTTTGTTTGCTGTTGATGTAGCCCTAAGCGGAGACTGGCGAGAACCACTTTCATGGAAAGGGCCTGCCAAGCTTCCAAAAAACTACGAGTTGCCTTAAATCTCAGCAAACACTTTTTCACCCAATCTTGATGAAACTTTCAGGTAATGATCAGTACACCAATCCCACTTGGCTCGCCAAATTTCGTTCTTCTAGGTTAAACCGTTCGTTGGCAGTAACCGGTTCCATTTTGAGGTTTCACTCTGTTTTCTCCAAAGGGATACATGTATTTGGAACTGTAAATGAAACACGGTTTGTGCTAGCTCTTTGAAACTTGACACAATAAAGCAGTTTCAAGTTCTATCTCTATGGTTTGTTTGCTGTTGATGTAGCCCTAAGCAGAGACTGGCGAGAATCACTTTCATGGAAAGGGCCTGCCAAGCTTCCAAAAAACTACGAGTTGCCTGAAATCTCAGCAAACACTTTTTGACCCATTCTTGATGAAACTTTCAGGTAATGATCAGTATACCAATCACACTTGGCTCGCCAAATTCGTTATTCTAGGTTAAACCGTTCGTTGGCAGTAACCGGTTTCATTTTGAGGTTTCACTATTTTTTTTCGTATAGGGATACATGTATGTGGAACTCTAAATCAAACACGGTTTGTGCTAGCTCT
>NW_027522032.1:0-37294 GCF_052094955.1 Ictidomys tridecemlineatus
TCTAAATCAAACACGGTTTGTGCTAGCTCTTTGAAACTTGAAACAATAAAGCAGTTTCAAGTTCTATCTCTATGGTTTGTTTGCTGTTGATGTATCCCTAAGCAGAGACTGGCGAGAATCACTTTCATGGAAAGGGCCTGCCAAGCTTCCAAAAACTACGAGTTGCCTGAAATCTCAGCAAACACTTTTTCACCCAATCTTGATGAAACTTTCAGGTAATGATCAGTACACCAATCCCACTTGGCTCGCCAAATTTCGTTCTTCTAGGTTAAACCGTTCGTTGGCAGTAACGGGTTTCATTTTGAGGTTTCACTCTGTTTTCTCCTATAGGGATACATGTATTTGGAACTCTAAATCAAACACGGTTTGTGCTAGCTCTTTGAAACTTGACACAATAAAGCAGTTTCAAGTTCTATCTCTATGGTTTGTTTGCTGTTGATGTAGCCCTAAGCAGAGACTGGCGAGAATCACTTTCATGGAAAGGGCCTGCCAAGCTTCCAAAAAACTACGAATTGCCTAAAATCTCAGCAAACACTTTTTCACCCAATCTTGATGAAACTGTCAGGTAATGATCAGTACACCAATCCCACTTGGCTCGCCAAATTTCGTTCTTCTAGGTTAAACCGTTCGTTGGCAGTAACCGGTTTCATTTTGAGGTTTCACTCTGTTTTCTCCTATAGGGATACATGTATTTGGAACTCTAAATCAAACACGGTTTGTGCTAGCTCTTTGAAACTTGACAGAATAAAGCAGTTTCAAGTTCTATCTCTATGGTTTGTTTGCTGTTGATGTAGCCCTAAGCAGAGACTGGCGAGAATCACTTTCATTGAAAGGGCCTGCTAAGCTTCCAGAAAAGTACGAGTTGCCTGAAATCTCAGCACACACTTTTTCACCCAATCTTGATGAAACTTTCAGGTAATGATCAGGACCCCAATCCCACTTGGCTCGCCAAATTTCGTTCTTCTAGGTTAAACCGTTCGTTGGCAGTAACCGGTTTCATTTTGAGGTTTCACTCTGTTTTCTCCTATAGGGATACATGTATTTGGAACTCTAAATCAAACACGGTTTGTGCTAGCTCTTTGAAACTTGACACAATAAAGCAGTTTCAAGTTCTATCTCTATGGTTTGTTTGCTGTTGATGTAGCCCTAAGCAGAGACTGGCGAGAATCACTTTCATGGAAAGGGCCTGCCAAGCTTCCAAAAAACTACGAGTTGCCTGAAATCTCAGCAAACACTTTTTCACCCAATCTTGATGAAACTTTCAGGTAATGATCAGTACACCAATCCCACTTGGCTCGCCAAATTTCGTTCTTCTAGGTTAAACCGTTCGTTGGCAGTAACGGGTTTCATTTTGAGGTTTCACTCTGTTTTCTCCTATAGGGATACATGTATTTGGAACTCTAAATCAAACACGGTTTGTGCTAGCTCTTTGAAACTTGACACAATAAAGCAGTTTCAAGTTCTATCTCTATGGTTTGTTTGCTGTTGATGGAGCCCTAAGCAGAGACTGGCGAGAATCACTTTCATGGAAAGGGCCTGCCAAGCTTCCAAAAAACTACGAATTGCCTGAAATCTCAGCAAACACTTTTTCACCCAATCTTGATGAAACTTTCAGGAAATGATCAGTACACCAATCCCACTTGGCTCGCCAAATTTCGTTCTTCTAGGTTAAACCGTTCGTTGGCAGTAACCGGTTTCATTTTGAGGTTTCACTCTGTTTTCTCCTATAGGGATACATGTATTTGGAACTCTAAATCAAACACGGTTTGTGCTAGCTCTTTGAAACTTGAAACAATAAAGCAGTTTCAAGTTCTATCTCTATGGTTTGTTTGCTGTTGATGTAGCCCAAAGCAGAGACTGGCGAGAATCACTTTCATGGAAAGGGCCTGCCAAGCTTCCAAAAAACTACGAGTTGCCTGAAATCTCATCAAACACTTTTTCACCCAATCTTGATGAAACTTTCAGGTAATGATCAGTACACCAATCCCACTTGGCTCGCCAAATTTCGTTCTTCTAGGTTAAACCATTCGTTGGCAGTAACGGGTTTCATTTTGAGGTTTCACTCTGTTTTCTCCTATAGGGATACATGTTTTTGGAACTCTAAATCAAACACGGTTTGTGCTAGCTCTTTGAAACTTGACACAATAAAGCAGTTTCAAGTTCTATCTCTATGGTTTGTTTGCTGTTGATGTAGCCCTAAGCAGAGACTGGCGAGAATCACTTTCATGAAAAGGGCCTGCCAAGCTTCCAAAAAACTACGAGTTGCCTGAAATCTCAGCAAACACTTTTTCACCCAATCTTGATGATACTTTCAGGTAATGATCAGTACACCAATCCCACTTGGCTCGCCAAATTTCGTTCTTCTAGGTTAAACCGTTCGTTGGCAGTAACCGGTTTCATTTTGAGGTTTCACTCTGTTTTCTCCTATAGGGATACATGTATTTGGAAGTCTAAATCAAACACGGTTTGTGCTAGCTCTTTGAAAATTGACACAATAAAGCAGTTTCAAGTTCTATCTCTATGGTTTGTTTGCTGTTGATGTAGCCCTAAGCAGAAACTGGCGAGAATCACTTTCATGGAAAGGGCCTGCCAAGCTTCCAAAAAACTACGAGTTGCCTGAAATCTCAGCAAACACTTTTTCACCCAATCTTGATGAAACTTTCAGGTAATGATCAGTACACCAATCCCACTTGGCTCGCCAAATTTCGTTCTTCTAGGTTAAACCGTTCGTTGGCAGTAACCGGTCTCATTTTGAGGTTTCACTCTCTTTTCTCCTTTAGGGATACATGTATTTGGAACTCTAAATCAAACACGGTTTGTGCTAGCTCTTTGAAACTTGACACAATAAAGCAGTTTCAAGTTCTATCTCTATGGTTTGTTTGCTGTTGATGTAGCCCTAAGCAGAGACTGGCGAGAATCACTTTCATGGAAAGGGCCTGCCAAGCTTCCAAAAAACTACGAGTTGCCTGAAATCTCAGCAAACACTTTTCCACCCAATCTTGATGAAACTTTCAGGTAATGATCAGTACACCAATCCCACTTGGCTCGCCAAATTTCGTTCTTCTAGGTTAAAGCGTTCGTTGGCAGTAACCGGTTTCATTTTGAGGTTTCACTCTGTTTTCTCCTATAGGGATACATGTATTTGGAACTCTAAATCAAACACGGTTTGTGCTAGCTCTTTGAAACTTGACACAATAAAGCAGTTTCAAGTTCTATCTCTATGGTTTGGTTGCTGTTGATGTAGACCTAAGCAGAGACTGGCGAGAATCACTTTCATGGAAAGGGCCTGCCAAGCTTCCAAAAAACTACGAGTTGCCTGAAATCTCAGCAAACACTTTTTCACCCAATCTTGATGATACTTTCAGGTAATGATCAGTACACCAATCCCACTTGGCTCGCCAAATTTCGTTCTTCTAGGTTAAACCGTTCGTTGGCAGTAACCGGTTTCATTTTGAGGTTTCACTCTGTTTTCTCCTATAGGGATACATGTATTTGGAACTCTAAATCAAACACGGTTTGTGCTAGCTCTTTGAAACTTGACACAATAAAGCAGTTTCAAGTTCTATCTCTATGGTTTGTTTGCTGTTGATGTAGCCCTAAGCAGAGACTGGCGAGAATCACTTTCATGGAAAGGGCCTGCCAAGCTTCCAAAAAACTACGAGTTGCCTGAAATCTCAGCAAACACTTTTTCACCCAATCTTAATGAAACTTTCAGGTAATGATCAGTACACCAATCCCACTTGGCTTGCCAAATTTCGTTCTACTAGGTTAAACCTTTCGTTGTCAGTAACCGGTTTTATTTTGAGGTTTCACTGTGTTTTCTCCTATAGGGATACATGTATTTGGAAGTCTAAATCAAACATGGTTTGTGCTAGCTCTTTGAAACTTGACACAATAAAGCAGTTTCAAGTTCTATCTCTATGGTTTGTTTGCTGTTGATGTAGCCCTAAGCAGAGACTGGCGAGAATCACATTCATAGAAAGGGCCTGCTAAGCTTCCAGAAAAGTTCGAGTTGCCTGAAATCTCAGCACACACTTTTTCAACCAATCTTGATGAAACTTTCAGGTAATGATCAGTACACCAATCCCACTTGGCTCAACAAATTTCGTTCATCTAGGTTAAACCGTTCGTTGGCAGTAACCGGTTTCATTTTGAGGTTTCACTCTGTTTTCTCCTATAGGGATACATGTATTTGGAACTCTAAATCAAACACGGTTTGTGCTAGCTCTTTGAAAATTGACACAATAAAGCAGTTTCAAGTTCTATCTCTATGGTTTGGTTGCTGTTGATGTAGCCCTAAGCAGAGACTGGCGAGAATCACTTTCATGGAAAGGGCCTGCCAAGCTTCCAAAAAACTACGAGTTGCCTGAAATCTCAGCAAACACTTTTTCACCCAATCTTGATGAAACTTTCAGGTAATGATCAGTACAGCAATCCCACTTGGCTCGCCAAATTTCGTTCTTCTAGGTTAAACCCTTCGTTGGCAGTAACCGGTTTCATTTTGAGGTTTCACTCTCTTTTCTCCTATAGGGATACATGTATTTGGAGCTCTAAATCAAACACAGTTTGTGCTAGCTCTTTGAAACTTGACACAATAAAGCAGTTTCAAGTTCTATCTCTATGGTTTGTTTGCTGTTGATGTAGCCCTAAGCAGAGACTGGCGAGAATCACTTTCATGGAAAGGGCCTGCCAAGCCTCCAAAAAACTACGAGTTGCCTGAAATCTCAGCAAACACTTTTTCACCCAATCTTGATGATACTTTCAGGTAATGATCAGTACACCAATCCCACTTGGCTCGCCAAATTTCGTTCTCTAGGTTAAACCGTTCGTTGGCAGTAACGGGTTTCATTTTGAGGTTTCACTCTGTTTTCTCCTATAGGGATACATGTATTTGGAACTCTAAATCAAACACGGTTTGTGCTAGCTCTTTGAAACTTGACACAATAAAGCAGTTTCAAGTTCTATCTCTATGGTTTGTTTGCTGTTGATGGAGCCCTAAGCAGAGACTGGCGAGAATCACTTTCATGGAAAGGGCCTGCCAAGCTTCCAAAAAACTACGAATTGCCTGAAATCTCAGCAAACACTTTTTCACCCAATCTTGATGAAACTTTCAGGAAATGATCAGTACACCAATCCCACTTGGCTCGCCAAATTTCGTTCTTCTAGGTTAAACCGTTCGTTGGCAGTAACCGGTTTCATTTTGAGGTTTCACTCTGTTTTCTCCTATAGGGATACATGTATTTGGAACTCTAAATCAAACACGGTTTGTGCTAGCTCTTTGAAACTTGAAACAATAAAGCAGTTTCAAGTTCTATCTCTATGGTTTGTTTGCTGTTGATGTAGCCCAAAGCAGAGACTGGCGAGAATCACTTTCATGGAAAGGGCCTGCCAAGCTTCCAAAAAACTACGAGTTGCCTGAAATCTCATCAAACACTTTTTCACCCAATCTTGATGAAACTTTCAGGTAATGATCAGTACACCAATCCCACTTGGCTCGCCAAATTTCGTTCTTCTAGGTTAAACCATTCGTTGGCAGTAACGGGTTTCATTTTGAGGTTTCACTCTGTTTTCTCCTATAGGGATACATGTTTTTGGAACTCTAAATCAAACACGGTTTGTGCTAGCTCTTTGAAACTTGACACAATAAAGCAGTTTCAAGTTCTATCTCTATGGTTTGTTTGCTGTTGATGTAGCCCTAAGCAGAGACTGGCGAGAATCACTTTCATGAAAAGGGCCTGCCAAGCTTCCAAAAAACTACGAGTTGCCTGAAATCTCAGCAAACACTTTTTCACCCAATCTTGATGATACTTTCAGGTAATGATCAGTACACCAATCCCACTTGGCTCGCCAAATTTCGTTCTTCTAGGTTAAACCGTTCGTTGGCAGTAACCGGTTTCATTTTGAGGTTTCACTCTGTTTTCTCCTATAGGGATACATGTATTTGGAAGTCTAAATCAAACACGGTTTGTGCTAGCTCTTTGAAAATTGACACAATAAAGCAGTTTCAAGTTCTATCTCTATGGTTTGTTTGCTGTTGATGTAGCCCTAAGCAGAAACTGGCGAGAATCACTTTCATGGAAAGGGCCTGCCAAGCTTCCAAAAAACTACAAGTTGCCTGAAATCTCAGCAAACACTTTTTCACCCAATCTTGATGAAACTTTCAGGTAATGATCAGTACACCAATCCCACTTGGCTCGCCAAATTTTGTTCTTCTAGGTTAAACCGTTCGTTGGCAGTAACCGGTCTCATTTTGAGGTTTCACTCTCTTTTCTCCTTTAGGGATACATGTATTTGGAACTCTAAATCAAACACGGTTTGTGCTAGCTCTTTGAAACTTGACACAATAAAGCAGTTTCAAGTTCTATCTCTATGGTTTGTTTGCTGTTGATGTAGCCCTAAGCAGAGACTGGCGAGAATCACTTTCATGGAAAGGGCCTGCCAAGCTTCCAGAAAAGTACGAGTTGCCTGAAATCTCAGCACACACTTTTTCACCCAATCTTGATGAAACTTTCAGGTAATGATCAGTACACCAATCCCACTTGGCTCGCCAAATTTCGTTCTTCTAGGTTAAACCGTTCGTTGGCAGTAACCGGTTTCATTTTGAGGTTTCACTCTGTTTTCTCCTCTAGGGATACATGTATTTGGAAGTCTAAATCAAACACGGTTTGTGCTAGCTCTTTGAAACTTGACACAATAAAGCAGTTTCAAGTTCTATCTCTATGGTTTGTTTGCTGTTGATGTAGCCCTAAGCAGAGACTGGCGAGAATCACTTTCATGGAAAGGGCCTGCCAAGCTTCCAAAAAACTACGAGTTGCCTGAAATCTCAGCAAACACTTTTCCACCCAATCTTGATGAAACTTTCAGGTAATGATCAGTACACCAATCCCACTTGGCTCGCCAAATTTCGTTCTTCTAGGTTAAACCGTTCGTTGGCAGTAACCGGTTTCATTTTGAGGTTTCACTCTGTTTTCTCCTATAGGGATACATGTATTTGGAACTCTAAATCAAACACGGTTTGTGCTAGCTCTTTGAAACTTGACACAATAAAGCAGTTTCAAGTTCTATCTCTATGGTTTGGTTGCTGTTGATGTAGACCTAAGCAGAGACTGGCGAGAATCACTTTCATGGAAAGGGCCTGCCAAGCTTCCAAAAAACTACGAGTTGCCTGAAATCTCAGCAAACACTTTTTCACCCAATCTTGATGATACTTTCAGGTAATGATCAGTACACCAATCCCACTTGGCTCGCCAAATTTCGTTCTTCTAGGTTAAACCGTTCGTTGGCAGTAACCGGTTTCATTTTGAGGTTTCACTCTGTTTTCTCCTATAGGGATACATGTATTTGGAACTCTAAATCAAACACGGTTTGTGCTAGCTCTTTGAAACTTGACACAATAAAGCAGTTTCAAGTTCTATCTCTATGGTTTGTTTGCTGTTGATGTAGCCCTAAGCAGAGACTGGCGAGAATCACTTTCATGGAAAGGGCCTGCCAAGCTTCCAAAAAACTACGAGTTGCCTGAAATCTCAGCAAACACTTTTTCACCCAATCTTAATGAAACTTTCAGGTAATGATCAGTACACCAATCCCACTTGGCTTGCCAAATTTCGTTCTACTAGGTTAAACCTTTCGTTGTCAGTAACCGGTTTTATTTTGAGGTTTCACTGTGTTTTCTCCTATAGGGATACATGTATTTGGAAGTCTAAATCAAACATGGTTTGTGCTAGCTCTTTGAAACTTGACACAATAAAGCAGTTTCAAGTTCTATCTCTATGGTTTGTTTGCTGTTGATGTAGCCCTAAGCAGAGACTGGCGAGAATCACATTCATAGAAAGGGCCTGCTAAGCTTCCAGAAAAGTTCGAGTTGCCTGAAATCTCAGCACACACTTTTTCAACCAATCTTGATGAAACTTTCAGGTAATGATCAGTACACCAATCCCACTTGGCTCACCAAATTTCGTTCATCTAGGTTAAACCGTTCGTTGGCAGTAACCGGTTTCATTTTGAGGTTTCACTCTGTTTTCTCCTATAGGGATACATGTATTTGGAACTCTAAATCAAACACGGTTTGTGCTAGCTCTTTGAAAATTGACACAATAAAGCAGTTTCAAGTTCTATCTCTATGGTTTGGTTGCTGTTGATGTAGCCCTAAGCAGAGACTGGCGAGAATCACTTTCATGGAAAGGGCCTGCCAAGCTTCCAAAAAACTACGAGTTGCCTGAAATCTCAGCAAACACTTTTTCACCCAATCTTGATGAAACTTTCAGGTAATGATCAGTACAGCAATCCCACTTGGCTCGCCAAATTTCGTTCTTCTAGGTTAAACCCTTCGTTGGCAGTAACCGGTTTCATTTTGAGGTTTCACTCTGTTTTCTCCTATAGGGATACATGTATTTGGAGCTCTAAATCAAACACAGTTTGTGCTAGCTCTTTGAAACTTGACACAATAAAGCAGTTTCAAGTTCTATCTCTATGGTTTGTTTGCTGTTGATGTAGCCCTAAGCAGAGACTGGCGAGAATCACTTTCATGGAAAGGGCCTGCCAAGCCTCCAAAAAACTACGAGTTGCCTGAAATCTCAGCAAACACTTTTTCACCCAATCTTGATGATACTTTCAGGTAATGATCAGTACACCAATCCCACTTGGCTCGCCAAATTTCGTTCTCTAGGTTAAACCGTTCGTTGGCAGTAACCGGTTTCATTTTGAGGTTTCACTCTGTTTTCTTCTATAGGGATACATGTATTTGGAACTCTAAATCAAACACGGTTTGTGCTAGCTCTTTGATACTTGACACAATAAAGCAGTTTCAAGTTCTATCTCTATGGTTTCTTTGCTGTTGATGTAGCCCTAAGCAGAGACTGGCGAGAATCACTTTCATGGAAAGGGCCTGCCAAGCTTCCAAAAAACTACGAGTTGCCTGAAATCTCAGCAAACACTTTTTCACCCAATCTTCATGAAACTTTCAGGTAATGATCAGTACACCAATCCCACTTGGCTCGCCAAATTTCGTTCTTCTAGGTTAAACCGTTCGTTGGGAGTAACCGGTTTCATTTTGAGGTTTCACTCTATTTTCTCCTATAGGGATACATGTATTTAGAACTCTAAATCAAACACGGTTTGTGCTAGCTCTTTGAAACTTGACACAATAAAGCAGTTTCAAGTTCTATCTCTATGGTTTGTTTGCTGTTGATGTAGCCCTAAGCAGAGACTGGCGAGAATCACTTTAATGGAAAGGGCCTGCAAAACTTCCAAAAAACTACGAGTTGCCTGAAATCTCAGCAAACACTTTTTCACCCAATCTTGATGAAACTTTCAGGTAATGATCAGTACACCAATCCCACTTGGCTTGCCAAATTTCGTTCTACTAGGTTAAACCTTTCGTTGTCAGTAACCGGTTTTATTTTGAGGTTTCACTGTGTTTTCTCCTATAGGGATACATGTATTTGGAAGTCTAAATCAAACATGTTTTGTGCTAGCTCTTTGAAACTTGACACAATAAAGCAGTTTCAAGTTCTATCTCTATGGTGTTTGCTGTTGATGTAGCCCTAAGCACTGACTGGCGAGAATCACATTCATAGAAAGGGCCTGCTAAGCTTCCAGAAAAGTTCGAGTTGCCTGAAATCTCAGCACACACTTTTTCACCCAATCTTGATGAAACTTTCAGGTAATGATCAGTACACCAATCCCACTTGGCTCACCAAATTTCGTTCTTCTAGGTTAAACCGTTCGGTGGCAGTAACCGGTTTCATTTTGAGTTTTCACTCTGTTTTCTCCTATAGGGATACATGTATTTGGAACTCTAAATCAAACACGGTTTGTGCTAGCTCTCTGAAAATTGACACAATAAAGCAGTTTCAAGTTCTATCTCTATGGTTTGGTTGCTGTTGATGTAGCCCTAAGCAGAGACTGGCGAGAATCACTTTAATGGAAAGGGCCTGCAAAACTTCCAAAAAAATTCGAGTTGCCTAAAATCTCAGCAAACACTTTTTCACCCAATCTTGATGAAACTTTCAGGTAAAGATCAGTACACTAATCCCACTTGGCTCGTCAAATTTCGTTCTTCTAGGTTAAACCTTTCGTTGTCAGTAACCGGTTTTATTTTGAGGTTTCACTGTGTTTTCTCCTTTAGGGATACATGTATTTGGAAGTCTAAATGAAACACGGTTTGTGCTAGCTCTTTGAAACTTGACACAATAAAGCAGTTTCAAGTTCTATCTCTATGGTTTGTTTGCTGTTGATGTAGCCCTAAGCAGAGACTGGCGAGAATCACTTTCATGGAAAGGGCCTGCCAAGCCTCCAAAAAACTACGAGTTGCCTGAAATCTCAGCAAACACTTTTTCACCCAATCTTGATGATACTTTCAGGTAATGATCAGTACACCAATCCCACTTGGCTCGCCAAATTTCGTTCTCTAGGTTAAACCGTTCGTTGGCAGTAACCGGTTTCATTTTGAGGTTTCACTCTGTTTTCTCCTATAGGGATACATGTATTTGGAACTCTAAATCGAACACGGTTTGTGCTAGCTCTTTGAAACTTGACACAATAAAGCAGTTTCAAGTTCTATCTCTATGGTTTGTTTGCTATTGATGTACCCCTAAGCAGAGACTGGCGAGAATCACTTTCATGGAAAGGGCCTGCCAAGCTTCCAGTAAAGTACGAGTTGCCTGAAATCTCAGCACACACTTTTTCACCCAATCTTGATGAAACTTTCAAGTAATGATCAGTACACCAATCCCACTTGGCTCGCCAAATTTCGTTCTTCTAGGTTAAACCGTTTGTTGCCAGTAACCGGTTTCATTTTGAGGTTTCAGTCTGTTTTCTCCTATAGGGATACATGTATTTGGAAGTCTAAATCAAACACGGTTTGTGCTAGCTCTTTGAAACTTGACACAATAAAGCAGTTTCAAGTTCTATCTCTATGGTTTGTTTGCTGTTGATGTAGCCCTAAGCACAGACTGGCGAGAATCACTTTCATGGAAAGGGCCTGCCAAGCTTCCAAAAAACTACGAGTTGCCTGAAATCTCAGCAAACACTTTTTCACCCAATCTTGATGATACTTTCAGGTAATGATCAGTACATGAATCCCACTTGGCTCATCAAATTTCGTTCTTCTAGGTTAAACCGTTCGTTGGCAGTAACCGGTTTCATTTTGAGGTTTCACTCTGTTTTCTCCTATAGGGATACATGTATTTGGAACTCTAAATGAAACACGGTTTGTGCTAGCTCTTTGAAACTTGACACAATAAAGCAGTTTCAAGTTCTATCTCTATGGTTTGTTTGCTGTTGATGTAGCCCTAAGCAGAGACTGGCGAGAATCACTTTCATGGAAAGGGCCTGCCAAGCTTCCAAAAAACTACGAGTTGCCTGAAATCTCAGCAAACACTTTTTCACCCAATCTTGATGAAACTTTCAGGTAATGATCAGTACACCAATCCCACTTTGCACGCCAAATTTCGTTGTTCTAGGTTAAACCGTTCGTTGGCAGTAACCGGTTTCATTTTGAGGTTTCACTCTGTTTTCTTCTATAGGGATACATGTATTTGGAACTCTAAATCAAACACGGTTTGTGCTAGCTCTTTGAAACTTGACACAATAAAGCAGTTTCAAGTTCTATCTCTATGGTTTGTTTGCTGTTGATGTAGCCCTAAGCAGAGACTGGCGAGAATCACTTTCATGGAAAGGGCCTGCCAAGCTTCCAAAAAACTACGAGTTGCCTGAAATCTCAGCAAACACTTTTTCACCCAATCTTGATGAAACTTTCAGGTAATGATCAGTACACCAATCTCACTTGGATCGCCAAATTTCATTTTTCTAGGTTAAACCGTTCGTTGGAAGTAACCGTTTTCATTTTGAGGTTTCACTCTGTTTTCTCCTATAGGGATACATGTATTTGGAACTCTAAATCAAACACGGTTTGTGCTAGCTCTTTGAAACTTGACACAATAAAGCAGTTTCAAGTTCTATCTCTATGGTTTGTTTGCTGTTGATTTAGCCCTAAGCAGAGACTGGCGAGAATCACTTTCATGGAAAGGGCCTGCCAAGCTTCCAAAAAACTACGAGTTGCCTGAAATCTCAGCAAACACTTTTTCACCCAATCTTGATGAAACTTTCAGGTAATGATCAGTACACCAATCCCACTTGGCTCGCCAAATTTCGTTCTTCTAGGTTAAACCATTCGTTGGCAGTAACCGGTTTCATTTTGAGATTTCATTCTGTTTTCTCCTATAGGGATATATGTATTTGGAACTCTAAATCAAACACGGTTTGTACTAGCTCTTTGAAACTTGACACAATAAAGCAGTTTCAAGTTCTATCTCTATGGTTTGTTTGCTGTTGATGTAGCCCTAAGCAGAGACTGGCGAGAATCACTTTCATGGAAAGGGCCTGCCAAGCTTCCAAAATCTACGAGTTGCCTGAAATCTCAGCAAACACTTTTTCACCCAATCTTGATGAAACTTTCAGGTAATGATCAGTACACCAATCCCACTTGGCTGGCCAAATTTTGTTCTTCTAGGTTAAACCGTTCGTTGGCAGTAACCGGTTTCATTTTGAGGTTTCACTCTGTTTTCTCCTATAGGGATACATGTATTTGGAACTCTAAATCAAACACGGTTTGTGCTAGCTCTTTGAAACTTGACACAATAAAGCAGTTTCAAGTTCTATCTCTATGGTTTGTTTGCTGTTGATGTAGCCCTAAGCAGAGACTGGCGAGAATCACTTTCATGGAAAGGGCCTGCCAAGCTTCCAAAAAACTACGAGTTGCCTGAAATCTCAGCAAACACTTTTTCACCCAATCTTGATGATACTTTCAGGTAATGATCAGTACACCAATCCCACTTGGCTCGCCAAATTTTGTTCTTCTAGGTTAAACGTTTCGTTGTCAGTAACCGGTTTTATTTTGAGGTTTCACTCTGTTTTCTCCTATAGGGATACATGTATTTGGAAGTCTAAATCAAACACGGTTTGTGCTAGCTCTTTGAAACTTGACACAATAAAGCAGTTTCATATTCTATCTCTATGGTTTGTTTGCTGTTGATGTTGCCCTAAGCAGAGACTGGCGAGAATCACTTTCATGCAAAGGGCCTGCCAAGCTTCCAAAAAACTACGAGTTGCCTGAAATCTCAGCAAACACTTTTTCACCCAATCTTGATGATACTTTCAGGTAATGATCAGTACACGAATCCAACTTGGCACGCCAAATTTCGTTGTTCTAGGTTAAACCGTTCGTTGGCAGTAACCGGTTTCATTTTGAGGTTTCACTCTGTTTTCTCCTATAGGGATACATGTATTTGGAACTCTAAATCAAACTCGGTTTGTGCTAGCTCTTTCAAACTTGACACAATAAAGCAGTTTCAAGTTCTATCTCTATGGTTTGTTTGCTGTTGATGTAGCCCTAAGCAGAAATTGGCGAGAAACACTTTCATGGAAAGGGCCTGCCAAGCTTCCAAAAAACTACGAGTTGCCTGAAATCTCAGCAAACACTTTTTCACCCAATCTTGATGAAACTTTCAGGTAATGATCAGTACACCAATCCCACTTGGCTCGGCAAATTTCGTTCTTCTAGGTTAAACCGTTCGTTGGCAGTAACCGTTTTCATTTTGAGGTTTCACTCTGTTTCCTCCTATAGGGATACATGTATTTGGAACTCTAAATCAAACACGGTTTGTGCTAGCTCTTTGAAACTTGACACAATAAAGCAGTTTCAAGTTCTATCTCTATGGTTTGTTTGCTGTTGATTTAGCCCTAAGCAGAGACTGGCGAGAATCACTTTCATGGAAAGGGCCTGCCAAGCTTCCAAAAAACTACGAGTTGCCTGAAATCTCAGCAAACACTTTTTCACCCAATCTTGATGAAACTTTCAGGTAATGATCAGTACACCAATCCCACTTGGCTCGCCAAATTTCGTTCTTCTAGGTTAAACCGTTCGTTGGCAGTAACCGGTTTCATTTTGAGATTTCATTCTGTTTTCTCCTATAGGGATACATGTATTTGGAACTCTAAATCAAACATGGTTTGTGCTAGCTCTTTGAAACTTGACACAATAAAGCAGTTTCAAGTTCTATCTCTATGGTTTGTTTGCTGTTGATGTAGCCCTAAACAGAGACTGGCGAGAATCACTTTCATGGAAAGGGCCTGCCAAGCTTCCAAAAAACTACGAGTTGCCTGAAATCTCAGCCAACACTTTTTGACCCAATCTTGATGATACTTTCAGGTAATGATCAGTACACCAATCCCACTTGGATCGCCAAATTTCATTCTTCTAGGTTAAACCGTTCGTTGGCAGTAACCGTTTTCATTTTGAGGTTTCACTCTGTTTCCTCCTATAGGGATACATGTATTTGGAAGTCTAAATCAAACACGGTTTGTGCTAGCTCTTTGAAACTTGACACAATAAAGCAGTTTCAAGTTCTATCTCTATGGTTTGTTTGCTGTTGATGTAGCCCTAAGCACAGACTGGCGAGAATCACTTTCATGGAAAGGGCCTGCCAAGCTTCCAAAAAACTACGAGTTGCCTGAAATCTCAGCAAACACTTTTTCACCCAATCTTGATGATACTTTCAGGTAATGATCAGTACATGAATCCCACTTGGCTCATCAAATTTCGTTCTTCTAGGTTAAACCGTTCGTTGGCAGTAACCGGTTTCATTTTGAGGTTTCACTCTGTTTTCTCCTATAGGGATACATGTATTTGGAACTCTAAATGAAACACGGTTTGTGCTAGCTCTTTGAAACTTGACACAATAAAGCAGTTTCAAGTTCTATCTCTATGGTTTGTTTGCTGTTGATGTAGCCCTAAGCAGAGACTGGCGAGAATCACTTTCATGGAAAGGGCCTGCCAAGCTTCCAAAAAACTACGAGTTGCCTGAAATCTCAGCAAACACTTTTTCACCCAATCTTGATGAAACTTTCAGGTAATGATCAGTACACCAATCCCACTTTGCACGCCAAATTTCGTTGTTCTAGGTTAAACCGTTCGTTGGCAGTAACCGGTTTCATTTTGAGGTTTCACTCTGTTTTCTTCTATAGGGATACATGTATTTGGAACTCTAAATCAAACACGGTTTGTGCTAGCTCTTTGAAACTTGACACAATAAAGCAGTTTCAAGTTCTATCTCTATGGTTTGTTTGCTGTTGATGTAGCCCTAAGCAGAGACTGGCGAGAATCACTTTCATGGAAAGGGCCTGCCAAGCTTCCAAAAAACTACGAGTTGCCTGAAATCTCAGCAAACACTTTTTCACCCAATCTTGATGAAACTTTCAGGTAATGATCAGTACACCAATCTCACTTGGATCGCCAAATTTCATTTTTCTAGGTTAAACCGTTCGTTGGAAGTAACCGTTTTCATTTTGAGGTTTCACTCTGTTTTCTCCTATAGGGATACATGTATTTGGAACTCTAAATCAAACACGGTTTGTGCTAGCTCTTTGAAACTTGACACAATAAAGCAGTTTCAAGTTCTATCTCTATGGTTTGTTTGCTGTTGATTTAGCCCTAAGCAGAGACTGGCGAGAATCACTTTCATGGAAAGGGCCTGCCAAGCTTCCAAAAAACTACGAGTTGCCTGAAATCTCAGCAAACACTTTTTCACCCAATCTTGATGAAACTTTCAGGTAATGATCAGTACACCAATCCCACTTGGCTCGCCAAATTTCGTTCTTCTAGGTTAAACCATTCGTTGGCAGTAACCGGTTTCATTTTGAGATTTCATTCTGTTTTCTCCTATAGGGATATATGTATTTGGAACTCTAAATCAAACACGGTTTGTACTAGCTCTTTGAAAACTTGACACAATAAAGCAGTTTCAAGTTCTATCTCTATGGTTTGTTTGCTGTTGATGTAGCCCTAAGCAGAGACTGGCGAGAATCACTTTCATGGAAAGGGCCTGCCAAGCTTCCAAAATCTACGAGTTGCCTGAAATCTCAGCAAACACTTTTTCACCCAATCTTGATGAAACTTTCAGGTAATGATCAGTACACCAATCCCACTTGGCTGGCCAAATTTTGTTCTTCTAGGTTAAACCGTTCGTTGGCAGTAACCGGTTTCATTTTGAGGTTTCACTCTGTTTTCTCCTATAGGGATACATGTATTTGGAACTCTAAATCAAACACGGTTTGTGCTAGCTCTTTGAAACTTGACACAATAAAGCAGTTTCAAGTTCTATCTCTATGGTTTGTTTGCTGTTGATGTAGCCCTAAGCAGAGACTGGCGAGAATCACTTTCATGGAAAGGGCCTGCCAAGCTTCCAAAAAACTACGAGTTGCCTGAAATCTCAGCAAACACTTTTTCACCCAATCTTGATGATACTTTCAGGTAATGATCAGTACACCAATCCCACTTGGCTCGCCAAATTTTGTTCTTCTAGGTTAAACGTTTCGTTGTCAGTAACCGGTTTTATTTTGAGGTTTCACTCTGTTTTCTCCTATAGGGATACATGTATTTGGAAGTCTAAATCAAACACGGTTTGTGCTAGCTCTTTGAAACTTGACACAATAAAGCAGTTTCATATTCTATCTCTATGGTTTGTTTGCTGTTGATGTTGCCCTAAGCAGAGACTGGCGAGAATCACTTTCATGCAAAGGGCCTGCCAAGCTTCCAAAAAACTACGAGTTGCCTGAAATCTCAGCAAACACTTTTTCACCCAATCTTGATGATACTTTCAGGTAATGATCAGTACACGAATCCAACTTGGCACGCCAAATTTCGTTGTTCTAGGTTAAACCGTTCGTTGGCAGTAACCGGTTTCATTTTGAGGTTTCACTCTGTTTTCTCCTATAGGGATACATGTATTTGGAACTCTAAATCAAACTCGGTTTGTGCTAGCTCTTTCAAACTTGACACAATAAAGCAGTTTCAAGTTCTATCTCTATGGTTTGTTTGCTGTTGATGTAGCCCTAAGCAGAAATTGGCGAGAAACACTTTCATGGAAAGGGCCTGCCAAGCTTCCAAAAAACTACGAGTTGCCTGAAATCTCAGCAAACACTTTTTCACCCAATCTTGATGAAACTTTCAGGTAATGATCAGTACACCAATCCCACTTGGCTCGGCAAATTTCGTTCTTCTAGGTTAAACCGTTCGTTGGCAGTAACCGTTTTCATTTTGAGGTTTCACTCTGTTTCCTCCTATAGGGATACATGTATTTGGAACTCTAAATCAAACACGGTTTGTGCTAGCTCTTTGAAACTTGACACAATAAAGCAGTTTCAAGTTCTATCTCTATGGTTTGTTTGCTGTTGATTTAGCCCTAAGCAGAGACTGGCGAGAATCACTTTCATGGAAAGGGCCTGCCAAGCTTCCAAAAAACTACGAGTTGCCTGAAATCTCAGCAAACACTTTTTCACCCAATCTTGATGAAACTTTCAGGTAATGATCAGTACACCAATCCCACTTGGCTCGCCAAATTTCGTTCTTCTAGGTTAAACCGTTCGTTGGCAGTAACCGGTTTCATTTTGAGATTTCATTCTGTTTTCTCCTATAGGGATACATGTATTTGGAACTCTAAATCAAACATGGTTTGTGCTAGCTCTTTGAAACTTGACACAATAAAGCAGTTTCAAGTTCTATCTCTATGGTTTGTTTGCTGTTGATGTAGCCCTAAACAGAGACTGGCGAGAATCACTTTCATGGAAAGGGCCTGCCAAGCTTCCAAAAAACTACGAGTTGCCTGAAATCTCAGCCAACACTTTTTCACCCAATCTTGATGATACTTTCAGGTAATGATCAGTACACCAATCCCACTTGGATCGCCAAATTTCATTCTTCTAGGTTAAACCGTTCGTTGGCAGTAACCGTTTTCATTTTGAGGTTTCACTCTGTTTCCTCCTATAGGGATACATGTATTTGGAAGTCTAAATCAAACACGGTTTGTGCTAGCTCTTTGAAACTTGACACAATAAAGCAGTTTCAAGTTCTATCTCTATGGTTTGTTTGCTGTTGATGTAGCCCTAAGCAGAGACTGGCGAGAATCACTTTCATGGAAAGGGCCTGCCAAGCTTCCAAAAAACTACGAGTTGCCTGAAATCTCAGCAAACACTTTTTCACCCAATCTTGATGATACTTTCAGGTAATGATCAGTACATGAATCCCACTTGGCTCATCAAATTTCGTTCTTCTAGGTTAAACCGTTCGTTGGCAGTAACCGGTTTCATTTTGAGGTTTCACTCTGTTTTCTCCTATAGGGATACATGTATTTGGAACTCTAAATGAAACACGGTTTGTGCTAGCTCTTTGAAACTTGACACAATAAAGCAGTTTCAAGTTCTATCTCTATGGTTTGTTTGCTGTTGATGTAGCCCTAAGCAGAGACTGGCGAGAATCACTTTCATGGAAAGGGCCTGCCAAGCTTCCAAAAAACTACGAGTTGCCTGAAATCTCAGCAAACACTTTTTCACCCAATCTTGATGAAACTTTCAGGTAATGATCAGTACACCAATCCCACTTTGCACGCCAAATTTCGTTGTTCTAGGTTAAACCGTTCGTTGGCAGTAACCGGTTTCATTTTGAGGTTTCACTCTGTTTTCTTCTATAGGGATACATGTATTTGGAACTCTAAATCAAACACGGTTTGTGCTAGCTCTTTGAAACTTGACACAATAAAGCAGTTTCAAGTTCTATCTCTATGGTTTGTTTGCTGTTGATGTAGCCCTAAGCAGAGACTGGCGAGAATCACTTTCATGGAAAGGGCCTGCCAAGCTTCCAAAAAACTACGAGTTGCCTGAAATCTCAGCAAACACTTTTTCACCCAATCTTGATGAAACTTTCAGGTAATGATCAGTACACCAATCTCACTTGGATCGCCAAATTTCATTTTTCTAGGTTAAACCGTTCGTTGGAAGTAACCGTTTTCATTTTGAGGTTTCACTCTGTTTTCTCCTATAGGGATACATGTATTTGGAACTCTAAATCAAACACGGTTTGTGCTAGCTCTTTGAAACTTGACACAATAAAGCAGTTTCAAGTTCTATCTCTATGGTTTGTTTGCTGTTGATTTAGCCCTAAGCAGAGACTGGCGAGAATCACTTTCATGGAAAGGGCCTGCCAAGCTTCCAAAAAACTACGAGTTGCCTGAAATCTCAGCAAACACTTTTTCACCCAATCTTGATGAAACTTTCAGGTAATGATCAGTACACCAATCCCACTTGGCTCGCCAAATTTCGTTCTTCTAGGTTAAACCATTCGTTGGCAGTAACCGGTTTCATTTTGAGATTTCATTCTGTTTTCTCCTATAGGGATATATGTATTTGGAACTCTAAATCAAACACGGTTTGTACTAGCTCTTTGAAACTTGACACAATAAAGCAGTTTCAAGTTCTATCTCTATGGTTTGTTTGCTGTTGATGTAGCCCTAAGCAGAGACTGGCGAGAATCACTTTCATGGAAAGGGCCTGCCAAGCTTCCAAAATCTACGAGTTGCCTGAAATCTCAGCAAACACTTTTTCACCCAATCTTGATGAAACTTTCAGGTAATGATCAGTACACCAATCCCACTTGGCTGGCCAAATTTTGTTCTTCTAGGTTAAACCGTTCGTTGGCAGTAACCGGTTTCATTTTGAGGTTTCACTCTGTTTTCTCCTATAGGGATACATGTATTTGGAACTCTAAATCAAACACGGTTTGTGCTAGCTCTTTGAAACTTGACACAATAAAGCAGTTTCAAGTTCTATCTCTATGGTTTGTTTGCTGTTGATGTAGCCCTAAGCAGAGACTGGCGAGAATCACTTTCATGGAAAGGGCCTGCCAAGCTTCCAAAAAACTACGAGTTGCCTGAAATCTCAGCAAACACTTTTTCACCCAATCTTGATGATACTTTCAGGTAATGATCAGTACACCAATCCCACTTGGCTCGCCAAATTTTGTTCTTCTAGGTTAAACGTTTCGTTGTCAGTAACCGGTTTTATTTTGAGGTTTCACTCTGTTTTCTCCTATAGGGATACATGTATTTGGAAGTCTAAATCAAACACGGTTTGTGCTAGCTCTTTGAAACTTGACACAATAAAGCAGTTTCATATTCTATCTCTATGGTTTGTTTGCTGTTGATGTTGCCCTAAGCAGAGACTGGCGAGAATCACTTTCATGCAAAGGGCCTGCCAAGCTTCCAAAAAACTACGAGTTGCCTGAAATCTCAGCAAACACTTTTTCACCCAATCTTGATGATACTTTCAGGTAATGATCAGTACACGAATCCAACTTGGCACGCCAAATTTCGTTGTTCTAGGTTAAACCGTTCGTTGGCAGTAACCGGTTTCATTTTGCGGTTTCACTCTGTTTTCTCCTATAGGGATACATGTATTTGGAACTCTAAATCAAACTCGGTTTGTGCTAGCTCTTTCAAACTTGACACAATAAAGCAGTTTCAAGTTCTATCTCTATGGTTTGTTTGCTGTTGATGTAGCCCTAAACAGAGACTGGCGAGAATCACTTTCATGGAAAGGGCCTGCCAAGCTTCCAAAAAACTACGAGTTGCCTGAAATCTCAGCAAACACTTTTCACCCAATCTTGATGATACTTTCAGGTAATGATCAGTACACCAATCCCACTTGGCTCGCCAAATTTCGTTCTTCTAGGTTAAACCGTTCGTTGGCAGTAACCGTTTTCATTTTGAGGTTTCACTCTGTTTCCTCCTATAGGGATACATGTATTTGGAACTCTAAATCAAACACGGTTTATGCTAGCTCTTTGAAACTTGACACAATAAAGCAGTTTCAAGTTCTATCTCTATGGTTTGTTTGCTGTTGATGTAGCCCTAAGCAGAGACTGGCGAGAATCACTTTCATGAAAAGGGACTGCCAAGCTTCCAAAAAACTCCGAGTTGCCTGAAATCTCAGCAAACACTTTTTCACCCAATCTTGATGAAACGTTCAGGTAATGATCACTACACCAATCCCACTTGGCTCGCCAAATTTCGTTCTAGGTTAAACCGTTCGTTGGCAGTAACCGGTTTCATTTTGAGGTTTCACTCTGTTTTCTCCTATAGGGATACATGTATTTGGAACTCTAAATCAAACACGGTTTGTGCTAGCTCTTTGAAACTTGACACAATAAAGCAGTTTCAAGTTCTATCTCTATGGTTTGTTTGCTGTTGATTTAGCCCTAAGCAGAAATTGGCGAGAAACACTTTCATGGAAAGGGCCTGCCAAGCTTCCAAAAAACTACGAGTTGCCTGAAATCTCAGCAAACACTTTTTCACCCAATCTTGATGAAACTTTCAGGTAATGATCAGTACACCAATCCCACTTGGCTCGGCAAATTTCGTTCTTCTAGGTTAAACCGTTCGTTGGCAGTAACCGTTTTCATTTTGAGGTTTCACTCTGTTTCCTCCTATAGGGATACATGTATTTGGAACTCTAAATCAAACACGGTTTGTGCTAGCTCTTTGAAACTTGACACAATAAAGCAGTTTCAAGTTCTATCTCTATGGTTTGTTTGCTGTTGATTTAGCCCTAAGCAGAGACTGGCGAGAATCACTTTCATGGAAAGGGCCTGCCAAGCTTCCAAAAAACTACGAGTTGCCTGAAATCTCAGCAAACACTTTTTCACCCAATCTTGATGAAACTTTCAGGTAATGATCAGTACACCAATCCCACTTGGCTCGCCAAATTTCGTTCTTCTAGGTTAAACCGTTCGTTGGCAGTAACCGGTTTCATTTTGAGATTTCATTCTGTTTTCTCCTATAGGGATACATGTATTTGGAACTCTAAATCAAACATGGTTTGTGCTAGCTCTTTGAAACTTGACACAATAAAGCAGTTTCAAGTTCTATCTCTATGGTTTGTTTGCTGTTGATGTAGCCCTAAACAGAGACTGGCGAGAATCACTTTCATGGAAAGGGCCTGCCAAGCTTCCAAAAAACTACGAGTTGCCTGAAATCTCAGCCAACACTTTTTCACCCAATCTTGATGATACTTTCAGGTAATGATCAGTACACCAATCCCACTTGGATCGCCAAATTTCATTCTTCTAGGTTAAACCGTTCGTTGGCAGTAACCGTTTTCATTTTGAGGTTTCACTCTGTTTCCTCCTATAGGGATACATGTATTTGGAACTCTAAATCAAACACGGTTTGTGCTGGTTCTTTGAACTTGACACAATAAAGCAGTTTCAAGTTCTATCTCTATGGTTTGTTTGCTGTTGATGGAGCCCTAAGCAGAGACTGGCGAGAATCACTTTCATGGAAAGGGCTTGCTAAGCTTCCAAAAAACTTCGAGTTGCCTGAAATCTCAGCCAACACTTTTTCACCCAATCTTGATGAAACTTTCAGGTAATGATCAGTAAACCAATCCCACTTGGCTCACCAAATTTCGTTCTTCTAGATTAAACCGTTCGTTGGCAGTAACCGGTTTCATTTTGAGGTTTCACTCTTTTTTCTCCTATAGGATACATGTATTTGGAACTCTAAATCAAACACGGTTTGTGCTAGCTCTTTGAAACTTGACACAATAAAGCAGTTTCAAGTTCTATCTCTATGGTTTGTTTGCTGTTGATTTAGCCCTAAGCAGAGACTGGCGAGAATCACTTTCATGGAAAGGGCATGCCAAGCTTCCAAAAAACTACGAGTTGCCTGAAATCTCAGCACACACTTTTTCACCCAATCTTGATGAAACTTTCAGGTAATGATCAGTACACCAATCCCACTTTGCACGCCAAATTTCGTTGTTCTAGGTTAAACCGTTCGTTGGCAGTAACCGGTTTCATTTTGAGGTTTCACTCTGTTTTCTTCTATAGGGATACATGTATTTGGAACTCTAAATCAAACACGGTTTGTGCTAGCTCTTTGAAACTTGACACAATAAAGCAGTTTCAAGTTCTATCTCTATGGTTTGTTTGCTGTTGATGTAGCCCTAAGCAGAGACTGGCGAGAATCACTTTCATGGAAAGGGCCTGCCAAGCTTCCAAAAAACTACGAGTTGCCTGAAATCTCAGCAAACACTTTTTCACCCAATCTTGATGAAACTTTCAGGTAATGATCAGTACACCAATCTCACTTGGATCGCCAAATTTCATTTTTCTAGGTTAAACCGTTCGTTGGAAGTAACCGTTTTCATTTTGAGGTTTCACTCTGTTTTCTCCTATAGGGATACATGTATTTGGAACTCTAAATCAAACACGGTTTGTGCTAGCTCTTTGAAACTTGACACAATAAAGCAGTTTCAAGTTCTATCTCTATGGTTTGTTTGCTGTTGATTTAGCCCTAAGCAGAGACTGGCGAGAATCACTTTCATGGAAAGGGCCTGCCAAGCTTCCAAAAAACTACGAGTTGCCTGAAATCTCAGCAAACACTTTTTCACCCAATCTTGATGAAACTTTCAGGTAATGATCAGTACACCAATCCCACTTGGCTCGCCAAATTTCGTTCTTCTAGGTTAAACCATTCGTTGGCAGTAACCGGTTTCATTTTGAGATTTCATTCTGTTTTCTCCTATAGGGATATATGTATTTGGAACTCTAAATCAAACACGGTTTGTACTAGCTCTTTGAAACTTGACACAATAAAGCAGTTTCAAGTTCTATCTCTATGGTTTGTTTGCTGTTGATGTAGCCCTAAGCAGAGACTGGCGAGAATCACTTTCATGGAAAGGGCCTGCCAAGCTTCCAAAATCTACGAGTTGCCTGAAATCTCAGCAAACACTTTTTCACCCAATCTTGATGAAACTTTCAGGTAATGATCAGTACACCAATCCCACTTGGCTCGCCAAATTTTGTTCTTCTAGGTTAAACCGTTCGTTGGCAGTAACCGGTTTCATTTTGAGGTTTCACTCTGTTTTCTCCTATAGGGATACATGTATTTGGAACTCTAAATCAAACACGGTTTGTGCTAGCTCTTTGAAACTTGACACAATAAAGCAGTTTCAAGTTCTATCTCTATGGTTTGTTTGCTGTTGATGTAGCCCTAAGCAGAGACTGGCGAGAATCACTTTCATGGAAAGGGCCTGCCAAGCTTCCAAAAAACTACGAGTTGCCTGAAATCTCAGCAAACACTTTTTCACCCAATCTTGATGATACTTTCAGGTAATGATCAGTACAACAATCCCACTTGGCTCGCCAAATTTTGTTCTTCTAGGTTAAACGTTTCGTCGTCAGTAACCGGTTTTATTTTGAGGTTTCACTCTGTTTTCTCCTATAGGGATACATGTATTTGGAAGTCTAAATCAAACACGGTTTGTGCTAGCTCTTTGAAACTTGACACAATAAAGAAGTTTCATATTCTATCTCTATGGTTTGTTTGCTGTTGATGTTGCCCTAAGCAGAGACTGGCGAGAATCACTTTCATGCAAAGGGCCTGCCAAGCTTCCAAAAAACTACGAGTTGCCTGAAATCTCAGCAAACACTTTTTCACCCAATCTTGATGATACTTTCAGGTAATGATCAGTACAGGAATCCAACTTGGCACGCCAAATTTCGTTGTTCTAGGTTAAACCGTTCGTTGGCAGTAACCGGTTTCATTTTGAGGTTTCACTCTGTTTTCTCCTATAGGGATACATGTATTTGGAACTCTAAATCAAACTCGGTTTGTGCTAGCTCTTTCAAACTTGACACAATAAAGCAGTTTCAAGTTCTATCTCTATGGTTTGTTTGCTGTTGATGTAGCCCTAAACAGAGACTGGCGAGAATCACTTTCATGGAAAGGGCCTGCCAAGCTTCCAAAAAACTACAAGTTGCCTGAAATCTCAGCAAACACTTTTCACCCAATCTTGATGATACTTTCAGGTAATGATCAGTACACCAATCCCACTTGGCTCGCCAAATTTCGTTCTTCTAGGTTAAACCGTTCGTTGGCAGTAACCGTTTTCATTTTGAGGTTTCACTCTGTTTCCTCCTATAGGGATACATGTATTTGGAACTCTAAATCAAACACGGTTTATGCTAGCTCTTTGAAACTTGACACAATAAAGCAGTTTCAAGTTCTATCTCTATGGTTTGTTTGCTGTTGATGTAGCCCTAAGCAGAGACTGGCGAGAATCACTTTCATGAAAAGGGACTGCCAAGCTTCCAAAAAACTCCGAGTTGCCTGAAATCTCAGCAAACACTTTTTCACCCAATCTTGATGAAACGTTCAGGTAATGATCACTACACCAATCCCACTTGGCTCGCCAAATTTCGTTCTAGGTTAAACCGTTCGTTGGCAGTAACCGGTTTCATTTTGAGGTTTCACTCTGTTTTCTCCTATAGGGATACATGTATTTGGAACTCTAAATCAAACATGGTTTGTGCTAGCTCTTTGAAACTTGACACAATAAAGCAGTTTCAAGTTCTATCTCTATGGTTTGTTTGCTGTTGATGTAGCCCTAAGCAGAAACTGGCGAGAAACACTTTCATGGAAAGGGCCTGCCAAGCTTCCAAAAAACTACGAGTTGCCTGAAATCTCAGCAAACACTTTTTCACCCAATCTTGATGAAACTTTCAGGTAATGATCAGTACACCAATCCCACTTGGCTCGGCAAATTTCGTTCTTCTAGGTTAAACCGTTCGTTGGCAGTAACCGGTTTCATTTTGAGGTTTCACTCTGTTTTCTCCTATAGGGATACATGTATTTGGAACTCTAAATCAAACACGGTTTATGCTAGCTCTTTGAAACTTGACACAATAAAGCAGTTTCAAGTTCTATCTCTATGGTTTGTTTGCTGTTGATGTAGCCCTAAACAGAGACTGGCGAGAATCACTTTCATGGAAAGGGCCTGCCAAGCTTCCAAAAAACTACGAGTTGCCTGAAATCTCAGCCAACACTTTTTCACCCAATCTTGATGATACTTTCAGGTAATGATAAGTACACCAATCCCACTTGGATCGCCAAATTTCATTCTTTTAGGTTAAACCGTTCGTTGGCAGTAACCGTTTTCATTTTGAGGTTTCACTCTGTTTCCTCCTATAGGGATACATGTATTTGGAACTCTAAATCAAACACGGTTTGTGCTAGCTCTTTGAAACTTGACACAATAAAGCAGTTTCAAGTTCTATCTCTATGGTTTGTTTCCTGTTGATTTAGCCCTAAGCAGAGACTGGCGAGAATCACTTTCATGGAAAGGGCCTGCCAAGCTTCCAAAAAACTACGAGTTGCCTGAAATCTCAGCAAACACTTTTTCACCCAATCTTGATGAAACTTTCAGGTAATGATCAGTACACCAATCCCACTTGGCTCGCCAAATTTCGTTCTTCTAGGTTAAACCGTTCGTTGGCAGTAACCGGTTTCATTTTGAGATTTCATTCTGTTTTCTCCTATAGGGATACATGTATTTGGAACTCTAAATCAAACATGGTTTGTGCTAGCTCTTTGAAACTTGACACAATAAAGCAGTTTCAAGTTCTATCTCTATGGTTTGTTTGCTGTTGATGTAGCCCTAAACAGAGACTGGCGAGAATCACTTTCATGGAAAGGGCCTGCCAAGCTTCCAAATAACTACGAGTTGCCTGAAATCTCAGCCAACACTTTTTCACCCAATCTTGATGATACTTTCAGGTAATGATCAGTACACCAATCCCACTTGGATCGCCAAATTTCATTCTTCTAGGTTAAACCGTTCGTTGGCAGTAACCGTTTTCATTTTGAGGTTTCACTCTGTTTCCTCCTATAGGGATACATGTATTTGGAACTCTAAATCAAACACGGTTTGTGCTGGTTCTTTGAACTTGACACAATAAAGCAGTTTCAAGTTCTATCTCTATGGTTTGTTTGCTGTTGATGGAGCCCTAAGCAGAGACTGGCGAGAATCACTTTCATGGAAAGGGCTTGCTAAGCTTCCAAAAAACTTCGAGTTGCCTGAAATCTCAGCCAACACTTTTTCACCCAATCTTGATGAAACTTTCAGGTAATGATCAGTAAACCAATCCCACTTGGCTCACCAAATTTCGTTCTTCTAGATTTTACCGTTCGTTGGCAGTAACCGGTTTCATTTTGAGGTTTCACTCTTTTTTCTCCTATAGGATACATGTATTTGGAACTCTAAATCAAACACGGTTTGTGCTAGCTCTTTGAAACTTGACACAATAAAGCAGTTTCAAGTTCTATCTCTATGGTTTGTTTGCTGTTGATGTAGCCCTAAGCAGAGACTGGCGAGAATCACTTTCATGGAAAGGGCCTGCCAAGCTTCCAAAAAACTACGAGTTGCCTGAAATCTCAGCAAACACTTTTTCACCCAATCTTGATGATACTTTCAGGTAATGATCAGTACTCCAATCCCACTTGGCTCGCCAAATTTCGTTCCTCTAGGTTAAACCTTTCGTTGTCAGTAACCGGTTTTATTTTGAGGTTTCACTCTGTTTTCTCCTATAGGGATACATGTATTTGGAAGTCTAAATCAAACACGGTTTGTGCTAGCTCTTTGAAACTTGACACAATAAAGCAGTTTCAACTTCTATCGCTATGGTTTGTTTGCTGTTGATGTAGCCCTAAGCAGAGACTGGCCAGAATCACTTTCATGGAAAGGGCCTGCCAAGCTTCCAAAAAACTACGAGTTGCCTGAAATCTCAGCAAACACTTTTTCACCCAATCTTGATGATACTTTCAGGTAATGATCAGTACAGGAATCCCACTTGGCTCGCCAAATTTCGTTCTTCTAGGTTAAACCGTTCGTTGGCAGTAACCGGTTTCATTTTGAGGTTTCACTCTGTTTTCTCCTATACGGATACATGTATTTGGAACTCTAAATCAAACACGGTTTGTGCTAGCTCTTTGAAACTTGACACAATAAAGCAGTTTCAAGTTCTCTCTCAATAGTTTGTTTGCTGTTGATGTAGCCCTAAGCAGAGACTGGCGAGAATCACTTTCATGGAAAGGGCCTGCCAAGCTTCCAAAAAACTTCGAGTTGCCTGAAATCTCAGCAAACACTTTTTCACTCAATCTTGATGAAACTTTCAGGTAATGATCAGTACACAAATCCCACTTGGCTCGCCAAATTTCGTTGTTCTAGGTTAAACCGTTCGTTGGCAGTAACCGGTTTCATTTTGAGGTTTCACTCTGTTTTCTCTTATAGGGATACATGTATTTGGAACTCTAAATCAAACACGGTTTGTGCTAGCTCTTTGAAACTTGACACAATAAAGCAGTTTCAAGTTCTATCTCTATGGATTGTTTGCTGATGATGTAGCCCTAAGCACAGACTGGCGAGAATCACTTTCATGGAAAGGGCCTGCCAAGCTTCCAAAAAACTTCGAGTTGCCTGAAATCTCAGCAAACACTTTTTCACCCAATCTTGATGAAACTTTCAGGTAATGATCAGTACACCAATCCCACTTGGCTCGCCAAATTTCGTTCTTCTAGGTTAAACCGTTCATTGGCAGTAACAGTTTTCATTTTGAGGTTTCACTCTGTTTTCTCCTATAGGGATACATGTATTTGGAACTCTAAATCAAACACGGTTTGTGCTAGCTCTTTGAAACTTGACACAATAAAGCAGTTTCAAGTTCTATCTCTATGGTTTGTTTGCTGTTGATGTAGCCCTAAGCAGAGACTGGCGAGAATCACTTTCATGAAAACGGACTGCCAAGCTTCCAAAAAACTACGAGTTGCCTGAAATCTCAGCAAACACTTTTTCACCCAATCTTGATGAAACTTTCAGGTAATGATCAGTACACCAATCCCACTTGGCTCGCCAAATTTCGTTCTTCTAGGTTAAACCGTTCGTTGGCAGTACCGGTTTCATTTTGAGGTTTCACTGTGTTTTCTCCTATAGGGATACATGTATTTGGAAGTCTAAATCAAACACGGTTTGTGCTAGCTCTTTGAAACTTGACACAATAAAGCAGTTTCAAGTTCTATCTCTATGGTTTGTTTGCTGTTGATGTAGCCCTAAGCAGAGACTGGCAAGAATCACTTTCATGGAAAGGGCCTGCCAAGCTTTCAAAAAACCAGGAGTTTCCTGAAATCTCAGCACACACTTTTTCACCCAATCTTGATGAAACTTTCAGGTAATGATCAGTACACCAATCCCACTTGGCTCGCCAAATTTCGTTGTTCTAGGTTAAACCGTTCGTTGGCAGTAACCGGTTTCATTTTGAGGTTTCACTCTGTTTTCTCCTATAGGGATACATGTATTTGGAACTCTAAATCAAACATGGTTTGTGCTAGCTCTTTGAAACTTGACACAATAAAGCAGTTTCAAGTTCTATCTTAATGGTTTGTTTGCTGTTGATGTAGCCCTAAGCAGAGACTGGCGAGAATCACTTTCATGGAAAGGGCCTGCTAAGCTTCCAAATAACTACGAGTTGCCTGAAATCTCAGCACTCACTTTTTCACACAATCTTGATGAAACTTTCAGGTATTGATCAGTACACCAATCCCACTTGGCTCGCCAAATTTCGTTCTTCTAGGTTAAACTGTTCGTTGGCAGTAACCGGTTTCATTTTGAGGTTTCACTCTGTTTTCTCCTATAGGGATACATGTATTTGGAAGTCTAAATCAAACACGGTTTGCGCTAGCTCTTTGAAACTTGACACAATAAAGCAGTTTCAAGTTCTATCTCTATGGTTTGTTTGCTGTTGATGTAGCCCTAAGCAGAGACTGGCGAGAATCACTTTCATGGAAAGGGCCTGCCAAGCTTCCAAAAAACTACGAGTTGCCTGAAATCTCAGCAAACACTTTTTCACCCAATCTTGATGAAACTTTCAGGTAATGATCAGTACACCAATCCCACTTGGCTCGCCAAATTTCGTTCTTCTAGGTTAAACCGTTCGTTGGCAGTAACCGGTTTCATTTTGAGGTTTCACTCTGTTTTCTCCTATAGGGATACATGTATTTGGAACTCTAAATCAAACACGGTTTGTGCTAGCTCTTTGAAACTTGACACAATAAAGCAGTTTCAAGTTCTATCTCTATGGTTTTTTTGCTGTTGATATAGCCCTAAGCAGAGACTGGCGAGAATCACTTTCATGGAAAGGGCCTGCCAAGCTTCCAAAAAACTACGAGTTGCCTGATATCTCAGCAAACACTTTTTCACCCAATCTTGATGAAACTTTCAGGTAATGATCAGTACACCAATCCCACTTGGCTCTCCAAATTTCGGTCTTCTAGCTTAAACTGTTCATTGGCAGTAACCGGTTTTATTTTGAGGTTTCACTGTGTTTTCTCCTATAGGGATACATGTATTTGGAAGTCTAAATCAAACACGGTTTGTGCTAGCTCTTTGAAACTTGACACAATAAAGCAGTTTCAAGTTCTATCTCTATGGTTTGTTTGCTGTTGATGTAGCCCTAAGCAGAGACTGGCAAGAATCACTTTCATGAAAAGGGCCTGCCAAGCTTCCAAAAAACTACGAGTTGCCTGAAATCTCAGCAAACATTGTTTCACCCAATCTTGATGATACTTTCAGGTAATGATCAGTACAGGAATCCCACTTGGCTCGCCAAATTTCGTTCTTCTATGTTAAACCTTTCGTTGTCTGTAACCGGTTTCATTTTGAGGTTTCACTGTGTTTTCTCCTATAGGGATACATGTATTTGGAAGTCTAAATCAAACACGGTTTGTGCTAGCTCTTTGAAACTTGACACAATAAAGCAGTTTCAAGTTCTATCTCTATGGTTTGTTTGCTGTTGATGTAGCCCTAAGCAGAGACTGGCGAGAATCACTTTCATGGAAAGGGCCTGCCAAGCTTCCAAAAAACTACGAGTTGCCTGAAATCTCAGCAAACACTTTTTCACCCAATCTTGATGATACTTTCAGGTAATGATCAGTACACGAATCCCACTTGGCTCGCCAAATTTCGTTGTTCTAGGTTAAACCGTTCGTTGGCAGTAACCGGTTTCATTTTGACGTTTCACTCTGTTTTCTCCTATAGGGATACATGTATTTGGAACTCTAAATCAAACACGGTTTGTGCTAGCTCTTTGAAACTTGACACAATAAAGCAGTTTCAAGTTCTATCTCTATGGTTTGTTTGCTGTTGATGTAGCCCTAAGCAGAGACTGGCGAGAATCACTTTCATGGAAAGGGTCTGCCAAGCTTCCAAAAAACTACGAGTTGCCTGAAATCTCAGCAAACACTTTTTCACCCAATCTTGATGAAACTTTCAGGTAATGATCAGTACACCAATCCCACTTGGCTCGCCAAATTTCGTTCTTCTAGGTTAAACCGTTCGTTGTCAGTAACCGGTTTCATTTTGAGGTTTCACTCTGTTTTCTCCTATAGGGATACATGTATTTGGAACTCTAAATCAAACACGGTTTGTGCTAGCTCTTTGAAACTTGACACAATAAAGCAGTTTCAAGTTCTATCTCTATGGTTTGTTTGCTGTTGATGTAGCCCTAAGCAGAGACTGGCGAGAATCACTTTCATGGAAAGGGCCTGCCAAGCTTCCAAAAAACTACGAGTTGCCTGAAATCTCAGCAAACACTTTTTCACCCAATCTTGATGAAACTTTCAGGTAATGATCAGTACACCAATCCCACTTGGCTCGCCAAATTTCGTTCTTCTAGGTTAAACCGTTCGTTGGCAGTAACCGGTTTCATTTTGAGGTTTCACTCTGTTTTCTCCTATAGGGATACATGTATTTGGAACTCTAAATCAAACACGGTTTGTGCTAGCTCTTTGAAACTTGACACAATAAAGCAGTTTCAAGTTCTATCTCTATGGTTTTTTTGCTGTTGATATAGCCCTAAGCAGAGACTGGCGAGAATCACTTTCATGGAAAGGGCCTGCCAAGCTTCCAAAAAACTACGAGTTGCCTGATATCTCAGCAAACACTTTTTCACCCAATCTTGATGAAACTTTCAGGTAATGATCAGTACACCAATCCCACTTGGCTCTCCAAATTTCGGTCTTCTAGCTTAAACTGTTCATTGGCAGTAACCGGTTTTATTTTGAGGTTTCACTGTGTTTTCTCCTATAGGGATACATGTATTTGGAAGTCTAAATCAAACACGGTTTGTGCTAGCTCTTTGAAACTTGACACAATAAAGCAGTTTCAAGTTCTATCCCTATGGTTTGTTTGCTGTTGATGTAGCCCTAAGCAGAGACTGGCAAGAATCACTTTCATGGAAAGGGCCTGCGAAGCTTCCAAAAAACTACGAGTTGCCTGAAATCTCAGCAAACACTTTTTCACCCAATCTTGATGATACTTTCAGGTAATGATCAGTACAGGAATCCCACTTGGCTCGCCAAATTTCGTTCTTCTATGTTAAACCTTTCGTTGCCAGTAACCGGTTTCATTTTGAGGTTTCACTGTGTTTTCTCCTATAGGGATACATGTATTTGGAAGTCTAAATCAAACACGGTTTGTGCTAGCTCTTTGAAACTTGACACAATAAAGCAGTTTCAAGTTCTATCTCTATGGTTTGTTTGCTATTGATGTAGCCCTAAGCAGAGACTGGCGAGAATCACTTTCATGGAAAGGGCCTGCCAAGCTTCCAAAAAACTACGAGTTGCCTGAAATCTCAGCAAACACTTTTTCACCCAATCTTGATGATACTTTCAGGTAATGATCAGTACACGAATCCCACTTGGCTCGCCAAATTTCGTTGTTCTAGGTTAAACCGTTCGTTGGCAGTAACCGGTTTCATTTTGACGTTTCACTCTGTTTTCTCCTATAGGGATACATGTATTTGGAACTCTAAATCAAACACGGTTTGTGCTAGCTCTTTGAAACTTGACACAATAAAGCAGTTTCAAGTTCTATCTCTATGGTTTGTTTGCTGTTGATGTAGCCCTAAGCAGAGACTGGCGAATATCACTTTCATGGAAAGGGTCTGCCAAGCTTCCAAAAAACTACGAGTTGCCTGAAATCTCAGCAAACACTTTTTCACCCAATCTTGATGAAACTTTCAGGTAATGATCAGTACACCAATCCCACTTGGCTCGCCAAATTTCGTTCTTCTAGGTTAAACCGTTCGATGTCAGTAACCGGTTTCATTTTGAGGTTTCACTCTGTTTTCTCCTATAGGGATACATGTATTTGGAACTCTAAATCAAACACGGTTTGTGCTAGCTCTTTGAAACTTGACACAATAAAGCAGTTTCAAGTTCTATCTCTATGGTTTGTTTGCTGTTGATGTAGCCCTAAGCAGAGACTGGCGAGAATCACTTTCATGGAAAGGGCCTGCCAAGCTTCCAAAAAACTTCGAGTTGCCTGAAATCTCAGCCAACACTTTTTCACCCTATCTTGATGAAACTTTCAGGTAATGATCAGTACACCAATCCCACTTGGCTCGCCAAATTTCGTTCTTTTAGATTAAACCGTTCGTTGGCAGTAACCGGTTTCATTTTGAGGTTTCACTCTGTTTTCTCCTACAGGGATACATGTATTGGAAGTCTAAATCAAACACGGTTTGTGCTAACTCTTTGAAACTTGACACAATAAAGCAGTTTCAAGTTCTATCTCTATGGTTTGTTTGCTGTTGATGTAGCCCTAAGCAGAGACTGGCGAGAATCACTTTCATGGAAAGGGCCTGCCAAGCTTCCAAAAAACTACGAGTTGCCTGAAATCTCAGCAAACACTTTTTCACCCAATCTTGATGATACTTTCAGATAATGATCAGTACACGAATCCCACTTGGCTCGCCAAATTTCGTTGTTCTAGGTTAAACCGTTCGTTGGCACTAACCGGTTTCATTTTGAGGTTTCACTGTGTTTTCTCCTATAGGGATACATGTATTTGGAAGTCTAAATCAAACACGGTTTGTGCTAGCTCTTTGAAACTTGACACAATAAAGCAGTTTCAAGTTCTATCTCTATGGTTTGTTTGCTGTTGATGTAGCCCTAAGCAGAGACTGGCGACAATCACTTTCATGGAAAGGGCCTGCCAAGCTTTCAAAAAACTACGAGTTGCCTGAAATCTCAGCAAACACTTTTTCACCCAATCTTGATGATACTTTCAGGTAATGATCAGTACACCAATCCTACTTGGATCGCCAAATTTCGTTCTTCTAGGTTAGAACCGTTCGTTTGCAGTAACCCTTTTCATTTCGAGGTTTCTCTCTGTTTCCTCCTATAGGGATACATGTATTTGGAACTCTAAATCAAACACGGTTTATGCTAGCTCTTTGAAACTTGACACAATAAAGCAGTTTCAAGTTCTATCTCTATGGTTTGTTTGCTGTTGATGTAGCCCTAAGCAGAGACTGGCGAGAATCACTTTCATGAAAAGGGACTGCCAAGCTTCCAAAAAACTACGAGTTGCCTGAAATCTCAGCAAACACTTTTTCACCCAATCTTGATGAAACTTTCAGGTAATTATCAGTACACCAATCCCACTTGGCTCGCCAAATTTCGTTCTTCTAGGTTAAACCGTTCGTTGGCAGTAACCGGTTTCATTTTGAGGTTTCACTCTGTTTTCTCCTATAGGGATACATGTATTTGGAACTCTAAATCAAACACGGTTTGTGCTAGCTCTTTGAAACTTGACACAATAAAGCAGTTTCAAGTTCTATCTCTATGGTTTGTTTGCTGTTGATGTAGCCCTAAGCAGAGACTGGCGAGAATCACTTTCATGGAAAGGGCCTGCCAAGCTTCCAAAAAACTTCGAGTTGCCTGAAATCTCAGCCAACACTTTTTCACCCAATCTTGATGAAACTTTCAGGTAATGATCAGTACACGAATCCCACTTGGCTCGCCAAATTTCGTTCTTCTAGATTAAACCGTTCGTTGGCAGTAACCGGTTTCATTTTGAGGTTTCACTCTGTTTTCTCCTATAGGGATACATGTATTTGGAACTCTAAATCAAACACGGTTTGTGCTAGCTCTTTGAAATTTGACACAATAAAGCAGTTTCAAGTTCTATCTCTATGGTTTGTTTGCTGTTGATGTAGCCCTAAGTAGAGACTGGCGAGAATCACTTTCATGGAAAGGGCCTGCCAAGCTTCTAAAAAACTTCGAGTTGCCTGAAATCTCAGCCAACACTTTTTCACCCAATCTTGATGAAACTTTCAGGTAATGATCAGTACACCAATCCCACTTGGCTCGCCAAATTTCGTTCTTTTAGATTAAACCGTTCGTTGGCAGTAACCGGTTTCATTTTGAGGTTTCACTCTGTTTTCTCCTATAGGGATACATGTATTTGGAACTCTAAATCAAACACGGTTTGTGCTAGCTCTTTGAAACTTGACACAATAAAGCAGTTTCAAGTTCTATCTCTATGGTTTGTTTGCTGTTAATGTAGCCCTAAGCAGAGACTGGCGAGAATCACTTTCATGGAAAGGGCCTGCCAAGCTTCCAAAAAACTACGAGTTGCCTGAAATCTCAGCAAACACTTTTTCACCCATTCTTGATGAAACTTTCAGGTAATGATCAGTACACCAATCCCACTTGGCTCGCCAAATTTTGTTCTTCTAGGTTAAACCGTTCGTTGGCAGTAACCGGTTTCATTTTGAGGTTTCACTCTGTTTTCTCCTATAGGGATACATGTATTTGGAACTCTAAATCAAACACGGTTTGTGCTAGCTCTTTGAAAATTGACACAATAAAGCAGTTTCAAGTTCTATCTCTATGGTTTGTTTGCTGTTGATGTAGCCCTAAACAGAAACTGGCGAGAATCACTTTCATGGAAATGGCCTGCCAACCTTTCAAAAAACTACGAGTTGCCTGAAATCTCAGCACACACTTTTTCACCCAATCTTGATGAAACTTTCAGTTAATGATCAGTACACCAATCCCACTTGGCTCGCCAAATTTCGTTCTTCTAGGTTAAACCGTTCGTTGGCAGTATCCGGTTTCATTTTGAGGTTTCACTCTGTTTTCTCCTATAGGGATACATGTATTTGGAACTCTAAATCAAACACGGTTTGTGCTAGCTCTTTGAAACTTGACACAATAAAGCAGTTTCAAGTTCTATCTCTATGGTGTGTTTGCTGTTGATGTAGCCCTAAGCAGAGACTGGCGAGAATCACTTTCATGGAAAGGGCCTGCCAAGCTTCCAAAAAACTACGAGTTGCCTGAAATCTCAGCCAACACTTTTTCACCCAATCTTGATGAAACTTTCAGGTAATGATCAGTACACCAATCCCACTTGGCTCGCCATATTTCGTTCTTCTAGGTTAAACCGTTGGTTGGCAGTAACCGGTTTCATTTTGAGGTTTCACTCTGTTTTCTCCTATACGGATACATGTATTTGGAACTCTAAATCAAACACGGTTTGTGCGAGCTCTTTGAAACTTGACACAATAAAGCAGTTTCAAGTTCTATCTCTATGGTTTGTTTGCTGTTGATGTAGCCCTAAGCAGAGACTGGCGAGAATCACTTTCATGGAAAGGGCCTGCCAAGCTTCCAAAAAACTACGAGTTGCCTGAAATCTCAGCACACACTTTTTCACCCAATCTTGATGAAACTTTCAGGCAATGATCAGAACACCAATCCCACTTGGCTCGCCAAATTTCGTTCTTCTAGGTTAAACCGTTCGTTGGAAGTAACCGGTTTCATTTTGAGGTTTCACTCTGTTTTCTCCTATAGGGATACATGTATTTGGAACTCTAAATCAAACTCGGTTTGTGCTAGCTCTTTCAAACTTGACACAATAAAACAGTTTCAAGTTCTATCTCTATGGTTTGTTTGCTGTTGATGTAGCCCTAAACAGAGACTGGCGAGAATCACTTTCATGGAAAGGGCCTGCCAAGCTTCCAAAAAACTACGAGTTGCCTGAAATCTCAGCAAACACTTTTTCACCCAATCTTGATGATACTTTCAGGTAATGATCAGTACACCAATCCCACTTGGCTCGCCAAATTTCGTTCTTCTAGGTTAAACCGTTCGTTGGCAGTAACCGGTTTCATTTTGAGGTTTCACTCTGTTTTCTCCTATAGGGATACATGTATTTGGAACTCTAAATCAAACACGGTTTGTGCTAGCTCTTTGAAACTTGACACAATAAAGCAGTTTCAAGTTCTATCATAATGGTTTGTTTGCTGTTGATGTAGCCCTAAGCAGAGACTGGCGAGAATCACTTTCATGGAAAGGGCCTGCTAAGCTTCCAAAAAACTACGAGTTGCCTGAAATCTCAGCACACGCTTTTTCACCCAATCTTGATGAAACTTTCAGGTAATGATCAGTACACCAATCCCACTTGGCTCGCCAAATTTCGTTCTTCTAGGTTAAACCGTTCGTTGGCAGTAACCGGTTTCATTTTGAGGTTTCACTCTGTTTTCTCCTATAGGGATACATGTATTTGGAAGTCTAAATCAAACACGGTTTGTGCTAGCTCTTTGAAACTTGACACAATAAAGCAGTTTCAAGTTCTATCTCTATGGTTTGTTTGCTGTTGATGTAGCCCTAAGCAGCGACTGGCGAGAATCACTTTCATGGAAAGGGCCTGCCAAGCTTCCAAAAAAATATGAGTTGCCTGAAATCTCAGCACACACTTTTTCACCCAATCTTGATGAAACTTTTCA